>NW_025938780.1:42739-74894 GCF_000764305.2 Hyalella azteca | reverse complement strand
ACTGAATACCTCCTTACTTGCAGGAGGCGGGGGTTATATCTTATTACTGAATACCTCCTTACTTGCAGGAGGCGGGGGCTATATCTAATTACTGAATACCTCCTTACTTGCAGGAGGCGGGGGCTATATCTTAATACTGAATACCTCCTTACTTACAGGAGGCGGTGCAGGAGGCTCAGGCGCAGGTGACCCTTCTGCAGCAGAAGCTCGCGTCCAACGAGGGCGTGGCTGCTGACCTAACAGCTGCAACCCGCCAGATAGAGGATATTAAGGTGACCATAAGGTGTAAAGTGACCATATGACTATAAGATGAGTTTAAAATGTCACCAGACGTTCGCCGCAATTTTTCAGTGTTGTCAGAGTGCTCGCGCTCTGCGACCAAACGCCGGTAACTATCTTGTTAGAAAACCGATCTAAATAAAGTTTGTGCCACGGTTCAGAGCACAGTCACACAATCTATCGCAGAGGCTCAGGCACTAGATCATTAGTGAAGCTATAGAGCAGAATGAGCTTAGTTAGAACCTTACCTTAGAGCTGACAGGAAACAATTGACTCCCGGACTCACAGCTACTCTGACCTGACCTCGCACTACGAAGCTGCTGCTGAAGTAAGGGCGGCTACGGCAGTCGGTACATACTAATCACACTTTCGGTACATACTAAAACAAATGCACATGAAATGAATAAACGAATGCTGGTAATAAAATGACTGATAACAGTGAATAATCACCATCGTTCATAAACTTGAGCACAAGATTTAAGATGGCTATAAGAAGAAGATGGCATGACTATAAGAATTGTCTTCTGTAGTACACCTAATGCCTGAGATAGCCGAATTTCTAATCTGAGGCTGGAGGTGAGTTGTGCCGCGCCTGGTATGAGCGTGAGACTGGCCTTGTAGGGCGTCAAGATTAATATAATTATATGGACTGTAGTTGATTGCATATTGGAATTAATAATTGTGATTATATTGGTCATAATTTGGAGTGTATTGGAACGGGAACACTATTATAACATAGGTCATAGTTTGGAGGGTATAGGACCTGATTATTTTTGTGACAGTGTACTGGCTATTTACTAGTTATTACATTATTTCTGCTTCAATTGATGACCATGATTATTTGTATGAAGGTGGACAAGCAGGAGGTGGAGCGCAAGCTGCAGGAAGCTCTGCAGGAGGCTTCAGGTCTGCAGCGCGAGCTGCAGGAACGCGACGTGCAAATCACCAAACTGCAGGAGGTGCGCTCATTACCCCTTAATTACTTTTCAACTCTTAATATTACCCCTTAACCCTTACAGGAGCAAAAGTGTACAGTTGCATAGGTGCAACTATTCCTATACTCGGTATGTCGGTGTGAAATTTTGCTGTCTTAGCAGTCCTAGAAGGATTTTAAGTAAGAATATCATCGATGACGGTTAGAGTGTACAAAAGGTTAAGAGGTTTATAGACGGCGTCCTTTGTGCTGCAGGGCACGGCGCTTCTGGAGGAGCTGTGCTGGGGTAACAGGTTAACATACTAAAGGTTAAGAGGTTAATGAGGACGTCCTTTGTGCTGCAGGGCACGGCGCTGCTGAAGGATCTATGCTCGGAGCAGGACGAGCAGCTGGCTCAGCTCGACACGCTCGACGAGAGGATGCAGCTGCAACGCCAGCAGCGGTACTTAATATTAAATCTTTATCTCAACTGTTATAATTATAATTATATAATTTATATCTCAAATGATATATTCTTTATGTTCAATTAAATGTTCACTAGGCCAGTCAAGCATTCATAACATCGATATTGGACACAGTGTCGCCGTGCCTGCCATGGGTTGAGACCGCACAGCCCTGCTGTGCGCCACCAGTCACGACGCCTCGTATATAAATATAAACCTCGCTTTTAAAGTCCCTGTACAAATTCTCACATGGTTATCAACAGTTAGTTATTAGTTAACAATTATTTAATATCGAAATGCACTCCTTCTAGAATTTCTGTTCTCAGCTGTTGATATTAACTCAGCTGTTGAGTGAAACTTATTTCTGTGAATACTTTCTTTATGTAGTGTTATGTTTTCTGAATCTGTGAAACGTTTCGTTGCGTTTATTAATTATTTGGAGGTGTTGAATGCAGGGAAAAGCTGGAGGAGCAAGTGCAGAGTCTGCAGTGCGAAGTGAAGGCAGCCAAAGCTCAGGTCAACGAGGAGAAGTCTCTGAAGGTTTTCCAGGAGCGGCAGGTTAAGACACTGCAGGCGCAGCTGCAGCAGCAGGAGGCTACGCACCAGCAGGAGCAAGACGCCCTCAACAAACACTGCGACGAATACGCGGCCAGCAACAGTAAACTGCTGCTTAGGGTGAGTCATTAGGAGCAAACTGCCGCTTAGGGTGAGTCATTAGGAGCAAACTGTTGCTTAGGGTGAGTCAGTAGGAGCAAACTGCTGCTTAGGGTGAGTCATTAGGAGCAAACTGCTGCTTAGGGTGAGTCATTAGGAGCAAACTGCTGCTTAGGGTGAGTCATTAGGAGCAAACTGCTGCTTAGGGTAAGTCAGTAGGAGCAAACTGCTGCTTAGGGTAAGTCATATCCTCGTTTGACGACGAATCCCACTCAGTAATCCTCGTTTGACGACGAATCCCATTCAGTCATGGAGCAAACTGCTGCTTAGGGTGAGTCATTAGGAGCAAACTGCTGCTTAGGGTAAGTCAGTACGAGCAAACTGCTGCTTAGGGTGAGTCATTAAGAGCAAACTGCTGTTCAGGCTGTTTATGTGTTAACAGCTCTGGCTTATAGGGAGTGATCTATGTCTAACGACCACACGATCGCAATTATATGTATGACTGTTTTGTGTACATGATAGTTCATTAAATCTCCTTCAATATAGTATCATATATCGTTCTTTGATGTATTTGTGCAACTGCGTGTGCAGCTGAGTGAGCTGGAGAAGGAGCTGTTCAGCACCGAGGCGACGGTGCAGGCGCTGGAGGAGAGCGCTGAGGTGCAGAAAGAGCAGCTGGAGGCGCTGCAGCAGGAGGCACAGGGACACATTAAGCACATCCAGGCCCTCAAGGACACAAACTTTCAGCTAACGCAGGGACTGGAGGAGGCCATAGAGAAGGGGCAGCTGTACAAGAGGAAGATGACGGAGCTGGCAGGTTTGTAGGGTCTGTTGGGGGCTGCAGGAGCTGGCCGGTGTGTTGGGTGCTGATGAACTAATGTCGCACAATTTACTATTGATTTTTGTTCACAGCTTCTTTTGATAATAGTCATGGTGTCAATAACTTGTTTATATGCCATAATTCTGCTCCATATTAAGAACTGCTGGCTGGTTTGTATCCAGTCTGCCTGAGTATCAGCGCGACGCTTGTCATATTCCGTAACCGGCGCCACCACCACTTCAGGAACTCAGTAGTACATGTGTGGATAATTGGTACAATTAAATGCTCACGATAATGACGGTATATTGAATGACTTCCGCCGCAGGCCATCTCGAGGAAGAGCGCGAGGTGATGCGAGACAAAGAGCTTAGGACGAAGATGACGACCGAGCAGCAGACGAAGCTGATAGACTTCCTGCACGCCAAGCTCGACGACAGCAACAAGAAGAAGAGCAGGGTGGGTTGGGAGGGGGAGTTGCCACGTGATTCTGGCTAGGCACTATATTGTGGCTAAAATTACATTACGGAAGTTGAGCTTATAATATGGCATGAATAATGGACATGTTGTGTTACAGACGCTGTCTTCCAAGCTGTTCGGTGGGCGTGACAAGGAGAACCAGAGCCTCACCCCCTACAAGTCTCGTTCCCACCTTCCCACCCCCGACAAATGCACGCTAGCCACCACCCCTCACCCCAACGCCACGCCGCTGCAACACTCCAAGCTCCTCAAGACCTCCTCCACTCCCCCCCAGTCCCACAAAACCCCATCTACCCTCTTACCCCAGTCCTCACTCAAGCCCCCCGTTGCCAAAACTTCATCTGCTCAGTTTGCAACTCCCATGAATGAGTTCAAGACTCCCAAAGTCGACTTAAGGACTCCCAAAGTTGATTTCAAGACTCCCAAAGTTGGCACCAGCAATGCAAGTGTGGCAGCAGGGGCAGAAGGCACCCCCACCACGGGCAGGAGCAGAGAGCTGGCCAGTCGCCAGCGCATCCGGCACGATATCCCACATAGGTGCGGGTTTATTGTTTTAGACGCTTAAAACGGTATATTTTTCTCTTATAATTCAGTGTCTCCCAAACTGAGTGAACATTTTTCTATGGGTTAAATATCCTTTTTGAATGGAAGTTGATGTGTAACTGGAATAAATTTGCACTTGCATGAAAGCCGACAACATTTGTGTTATGTGTAGGGGCAACTTGCTTACTGTCAACTGTCATATTTTGGTTGCAGACCATAGATGTAATTAATACGTTTATGAGTGACACCTAAAGTCTACAGTCATGCTTAGTGTCATTTGTATCCCTAGACAAAAGGTGTAACTAACACGTTTATGAAGAACGCCTTTAGTCTATAGACATGCTTAGTTTCGTACTATATCCGTAGACTAAAGGTGCTACTCATAAACATGTTAGTTATACCTTATGCCTATAGACACAATATGAAAATAAACAGGTAGTATCTGTAGACAAAGTTGTGTCTAACATGTTTATGAGTGAATAGCAAGCTATTTATATTGACAGGTTCGAGCGCAGCATGATCGTGCAGGTCGGCCGGTGTTCAGGGTGTCTGTCTAGCGTGCCCCGCGGGAGGTTCGCTTACCGTTGCAGCCACTGCGGTGCGGTGGCCCATAAGCACTGCACCACTGGGGTGCCTGCGACCTGTGGATTACCACAGCAACTGGCGCAACACTTCACCCACAACACGCAGACGGCCAAAGTCCTGCATGAGGGATGGGTTAAGATACCCAAGTGAGTCAGATGCTGCGTGGTGCGTGAGGGAGGTGGCTGTAATTACCTCGTTATTTTGTCGTCATAGATGCTGCCATAAATTACGCAAGATGCGAACAGAACATAGAAGATTCGTGTGGATATTAATTAAAAAATTTTAATTTTTGTTTTAGTTTATCCAACTTTATTTTTGGTGGCCTTGATAGAATGCCATATTCGTGCAGGGCCAGCAAAGCCTGCTGGGAGTTCTGCTTCACCAGGCTGCTCTCCAACGGAGACTTGCTGGTGTTCGATCACGAGCCTAGCGACGCCGGCGACTGCAGCCTGGCTGCTCCACCATCTTGCAACGCACCTACCTCTGCAGCAGGTGTTTCAGAGCTGCAGCCTACCTCCACCATCTCACTGTGCGTGCCCAACTGCAGGCTGGAGGTGGTGTCTGCTGTGCCCAGGTCGGAGATACCAGCTACTTCTACCGTCGACCTGCCATATGTGTTCAAGGTTCGTATTCCTAACTTGTACTATGTACACAAGGTGCATACCTAACCTGCCCTACGTGCTCAAGGTGAGTACCCGACCTGCATAGCCACTAGTGTGAGACTCTAACCGTGAGGGTGAATACTCCTCCATCAGGGCAGGAAAGCCCATATGCCACCCTGTATACATGCACATGACGTGCCTATACATATGTCCAAGTACGACTTTAAGCTCGTAGTAAACCTGAGCAAACGTTTGCTAGTTGAACGAATTTTTACTTGCTAACCTAAAACTAAATTATAATTTATGTGTATTCATCATTTGGATGGTCGATAAGTTGATTTGATAGTGTGAGCCTTAAAAATAACATATGAAAAGCTCAACATATTCTCCTTCTATTTATTTGGTGACATGACTCATAATGTGTTGTGGTGTGGCAGGTGGACGTCCTGCGCGGCTACCAGCAGTCCATCGAGCGCCTCTACCTCATGACGAGTAACTTCGAGCAGAAGCAGCGCTGGGTCGCCGCCCTTGAGCATGTCGCCCAACAGGTAGGGTCGCCGCCCTCGAGCATGTCGCCCAACAGGTCAGGGTAACCGTGTCGTCCATCAGACAGCGGGACGCCATTGTATGAGCCGTGTGCGTGTGATCAGCAGTAACCTGAAACTGGGCATGCTCCCAGTTTCATGTTGCGTATTTCCTCTGTCATGGCCGTGGGAGTCTTCTGTTCTTGGAGTAATATGTCCTATCAGCTGCCAGGTCAACAGAGTAGTAGTAGTAGTAGGGGGAAGATTTCTAGCACTTCAGATCAGTTTCGTCTATTTCGCGCCGAAGGTGCAGTATTCAGTTTTACAGGGTCAGGTTTCTTTGTTGGTTTTAGGCTCGCAGCCTGATTCATCTGGTCATGGGTGTATGCTTCTCTGTTTCTTAGGCGCAGGTTCAATCCGTCTTCTGTCGTTTCATCTCAACCAGTAATGTGCTGAAACGAATGTGTTTTGTCGAAGGTGTGGGTCTTTTCTGACCTATGTCATGGTGCCGTGCTAGATATCCGGCAACAGGTGACATTCGATTAGATATTGTCTAAGATTGTCAGTTCTAAAGATGCTTCGGGGAACTTCCCTCAGCATCCTAGACAGCATTTCATTTGGGCTCAACAAAGGCCGTAGTATCAAAAATAGTCATGATTTCGTATCTCCCGCAGCCAATAACTGACGGCTCTTCAAGCTAAACCTCCCCAATAACAGACCGAAAGTTCGCCGCTACGTGTATTTGGGCTACTCTGAGAACTTTAGCTTGTTTTGATAGCATGGCCCCAAATCTCTTATGCTCCTGCCTGGAGTGTAGATTGCTCTAGCCTTTGCTGACAAGTGTCATGAGGTGTTATGTCTTATGTTACTAGGTGTTAATATATTGTTTATTAAATATTATGATATTTGTTACGAAGGTATAAGTTAAAACTATGAGTTGTTATGTGCAGTGTGGTGACAGCGTGAGCGTGACAGGCGACAGCAACGTGAGAGTGCTGCCTCTACTGCAGCTACCAGCATCTTCCCTCACCCCCAACACACTCATCTTCATCCATGATGACGTAAGTAGTAGTTTTTTCTCTAAACATCTTTTTTCTAAATAGGTACTATTGATCGCTATAATTTCAATGCTTGCATCCACGCGATTTCGGATTGTGAAAAGTGGCATGCCATCAACAACTCCATGCCCTGTTCACCCTCAGTGTTTGCTATGAGCTGCGTTTCTCAGATGGGTTTGCCGTATGCATAAGTTCACCTCGCTCAAGCAGGTGTGCCTGCTGGGGTGCGAGGAGGGACTGGTGTCCTGCAGCGTGGAGGGGTCGGGAGAGCTCCTGAAGAAAGCGCGGCTGGGGAGCCTGAGTGCCGTGCAGCAGCTCCTGGACATACCCACTGCCCAGAGGGTGGCTGTTATCGCTGGTAGGGAGGAGGGAGGGGTGTTGCTACTGAACGTGCCTACTGATTGGCGCTGATGGATGATGGCTCAGTTAATTGTAATCATCGCCTTCCATTGCGATGCAGGAACGAATGCAACTTGATTATCGCGGCACGTGCAAGAAAAGCTGTACGTGCGGTAGTATTTGGTGAGGCGGGCACACTGACTGTAAATAATCTGGACGGCTTAGAGTGAAATGAAAAGTTGATATTGTTAGTCTGATTAGAGGAAAAGAGTAATGCTTTATGCAACTACCATATAAATAGTTCATAGGGCGCAATAATAGTCATTTGTTGCTGCCAACCCTCAGGGGAGGACCGTAGCGTGTACTTGCTGCCCCACGCGACGCTGCTGGGGGCGGCCCGCCACTGCAGCGCCGACGAGCCCAACGTCCCCCACGAGGCCGTGGCTGCCCTCAGCGGCGTCAGGTGCCACCTGCTCGCCACTGGCGTCACCACCAACGGCGCCACCTTCATGTGTGCCGCTGCTGAGGACAGGGTCAGGTGAGGCCACCACCAGCTTGTGACGTAGGGCACTGCCGTGTGACGTAGGGCACTGCCTTGTGACGTAGGGCACTGCCTTGTGACGTAGGGCACTGCCGTGTGACGTAGGGAACTGCCGTGTGACGTAGGGCATTGCCTTGTGACGTAGGGCACTGCCGTGTGACGTAGGGCACTGCCGTGTGACGTAGGGCACTGCCTTGTGACGTAGGGCACTGCCGTGTGACGTAGGGCACTGTCTAACGACTTGACACTGCCTTACGACAATAGGCACGAGCCACATAATGCAGTACAGCGCCTCACTCTCGCCCGTCAGGCCCTGAAGGAGCAGCTGGTGAAGGAGCGCGCCGACCGCGCGGCCATGGAGACGCGCACTCTGGCCCTTGTGCGGGACATTAAAGCCAAGTGGAAGAAGGAGGAGGAGCTGAAGCTGGGGGCGCTGAAGGAGGAGTGTGAGGTGAGGGATAAGTGGAAGGGGGATTGTCGGTTGAGGGAAAAGTTGAAAGAGGATTGTGGGTTTAGTAAAAAGTGGAAGGAGGATTGTCGGTTGAGGGAAAAGTGGTGAGGACAGCGCGTGCATTGCCTAGCAATAAACGTTTTTTCAGCTGTGGAAGGAGACGCTGCGAGATGAACATCAGAAGGTCATTGAGCAGACCACGGAGATGCAGCACCTGCAGCAGCAGCAGAGCGTCCTGCAGCAGCAGCTGCAGCACTGCAAGCAGCAGGCCAGGCAGAAGGTAATAAGCAGCGCTGCTGTATGGGCCGTAGGTCGTCTTATTGATAGAACTTCTACAGTATCTATGATATGTAACACCTGGAGCAACGTTCTCAAAATATAGACATTTGTACAATTACACTCATCTTCTCTTCAGTTGAGAAGTTGCTCTATCACATGCATATATTAGCTTCTACAATATGTTTGAACATTCATTCACCGCTTCATTCACTTACTAGTGCGAAATCCTAGTCTCCAAGTATATATGCTAACTTCATTTCATTTGTCATGAACTTCTTCAATTGATGCATTTTAAGAGATAATTGATATATTTATCTTTTAATGCTGATGAAAATGCTGTAATAACTAAGAAATATTTATTTCTAAAAATTTCTTCTTTTTGTTAGAAGGCGAAAAACAGTACAAACTGGTGTCCCATAGGGGCCCTACATTTCTCACATTTACACCCGCAATCATCTTGTCGAGCCGAGTTACCGCCGAGAGGTTAAGATCTCGTCAAATTCTGTTTCATTCAGGACCAGGAGATAGTGAAGCTTAAAGAGCAGCTCACCAGCCTGAAGGAGGCGGCGACCGCCACGGATGCGGCCACCAGCGACCTCGCCCTCACCAAGGCCGCGCTGGCGACCACCACGGAGGAGCGCGACGTCCTGCGGGACCGCGTCGCGCTGCTCGAGTCCCAGTGGGATGAGAAGGTGGCGCTGGAAGCTCGGGAGGACAAATTGACCGAGCTACAGGCACAGAGAGACAGGATATCCGCGCTGGAGGCCGAGTTGTCCCACATGCAGAAGACGCTGGACGAGACAGAGACCAAGTCGTTCGAAGAGATGCAGCGCATCACAGAGACACACGATAAGGTTAGTGTAGAAATGGTGGGACTCTTGCTCTCTAGTCACGTCTGACTGGGCACTCAACAACCTTGTTGGTGCAGTGCTGTTAACAATATGCCTGCACATCTACACTGGTAAAAAAAACGGTCTCACCGGCATTAAAGTGGCCGGCCGCTACGTGAAAATAAACTGTTTATCCGTTTTTCAGATGTAAGGTTTTCTAGTGTTAAATTTTAATAAAAACGGCCATACGGTGTTTCTTTTCACGTGTCGGCCGGCCACCAGAACGCTATGGAGACCGTTTAACGGCGATTGTTGTAACAGTGTATTATTTGAGAGATCAATAACGCTTTAGGACATAGGTTTCACGATTTTTCAGCTTGTTTATTTAAAGTTCACATTATGCATTTATAGCGTACGTAACGACCTTAGGATATTTTCTCCTCTTCATTTTTTCCAAAATGGATAGATAAGTGAATAAATTTATCCCCAGCATCAGAACTACTGCGTTTAGATAGAGTGTAAGTGGCAGAAGTGCAAGCTTTTATAGAGGGAGCTACGGGTGACTCCTTTCAGAGCGCGACTGCTTGCCGTGGTTGGAGGTGCTGAGTGCGGCCGCTCTCTTAATTAATAAGGGCGCCTGTAGGTCGGGAACAGCTCCTCATATTCATGGTGGTTCTTGCTTAACGCGGCTTCGTCTTGCAGGTGATCGCAGTGAAGCAGGCGCTGGTACAGGAGCTGCAATTTAACCTAAAAGTAGAGCGGCAGGAGCGCAGCCAGCAGAGCGCGCAGCTACGTCTCCTGCAGCAGCAGGTGCAGGAGGCGCGAACCAGCCAGGCGCAGATGGCTACAGAATTGCAGGTGGTGCAGGAGAGCAAGCACGAGGAGCTACAGGCGGTCAACAAACAGCTGGACGCGACGCAGCATTTGCTGCAGGAGGAACAGCGCAAGGCGCAACATAGCGCCACGCAACTGCGTTAGTCATCTACTCATCTTTCTACTGCCTTAGGCATATTAACAGTTAAGGTGGTAGTAACAGTTATCTTTGTAGTAAATATCTCTCTCTGAGCTGCCAGTGAAGGTTTTCAGCTGCCACAGTCAAGGCGGTGCTAGTTTTCAAAGACCATTCCATTGTCTACATGAGAATTCAGTTCAATCTAGGCCTGGCTTGTCACGCACTCTGGTGTCAGCATCTTCGTTTTTGTGGGTCAGCAATAAGTTTAGAATCGTGCAAACTCGTGTAGCATCCTCTCCTGCTTGCCGTATAACAATGCCTTCATGATTGGGAGTTCAATAGCAGTGAACCGGGGATCTCATCTAACCAAGGGTGACGTTTTTATCATGAATCAATCGCTGCATCTCTTTATTGAATCTCTTTGCATTAATATTATAGTCTCTTTGAAGCTGTAGATAAAATCTAGGATTTTTTACTTCAGCCGCAGTGTTATTAATAGTGATTTTAACTCTGACGTTGCAGAGCTCTGCGAGGAGCGCGTGGCAGAGTTGCAGAGCGCCATGAAAGAAGCAGAGGCCCGCAGAGCAGAGCGGCAGCAGAGTGGTTCAGAGCTGCAGAGTCTAGCAGAGCAGCTGAGCAGAGCGAGAGAGGCCGCTGCCAGAGCTGAAGAGAACGTCAAGATCACTTCAGAGCTGCTAGAGCAGGTGAGGTGATGTGCTTGGAAACGACCGAGTAGCTTCTGCTCCGAACTAAATAAGTAAAACAGTGATAAAAGCAATCATTGAATGCTTTGGAATAACCAAATTCAGTAAAAACATTCAATGCAGTTGATAAGTTATGTCAGTCAAAGTATGTGTCTTTTTTATGGTGTAATTTGCTCTTCCCTGTGGCCTCTGGGGCGAGTATATCAAAATTTTGATGAGCAATAGAAAACCTGCTACTACCAATGACACCAACACATCGCCTACACGTAACACGCATCACCTACATGTAACACACATCACCTACACGTAACACGCATCACCTACACGTAACACGCATCACCTACACGTAATACGCACCACCTACATGTAGCACGCACCACCCACACGTAAGACGCAGCGCCTGCTCGTCACCAACATCTATGTTCCACATCACTACCAAGTCACCAACAGTTGGCTTCTGTGTCACCAACACATCACTAACTGCTATCTAAACGTTCCATGCCTTGGCAGGAGCGCTCCTTGGCGTCACGGCTGCGTCTAGACGTGAAGGTGGCAGAGCGCGAGCTGCGGGGCGCGCGGGAGAAGATAGACTTGTTGCGGGAGTGTGCCCGTGACAACAGGGAGGCTCTGAAGAGTGGGCAGGTGAGTTGCAGGGGGCGCGGGAGAAGATAGACTTGTTGCGGGGATGTGCCCGTGACAACAGGGCGGCCTTCAGCACTGTTGTGTGCTGTACATACAACAGGGCGGCCCTCAGCACTGTTGTGTGCTGTACATACAACAGGGCGGCCCTCAGCACTGTTGTGTGCTGTACTGTACCTGTCTCTTATACACATCTAGATGTGTATAAGAGACAGGGTGAGGACAGGGTCAGGTGAGGCCACCACCAGCGGCGCCACCTTCATGTGTGCCGCTGCTGAGGACAGGGGTCAGGTGAGGCCACCACCAGCGGCGCCACCTTCATGTGTGCCGCTGCTGAGGACAGGGTCAGGTGAGGCCACCACCAGCAGTGCCACCTTCATGTGTGCCGCTGCTGAGGACAGGGTCAGGTGAAGCCACCACCAGTGGCGCCTTCATGTGCTCCGCTGCTTTTGAAGTTATAATACAAATTTTGATAAAACTCAGACTTTAGGTCTAGTACAGAAATAAAGTTTCGTTTGTCAGCATGGTTCAAATGCCTGCATGAAGTTATTATTGATTTTATGTTGTGCAGCATCTTGGTCTGGGACACAAGCAGCAGCCAGCTGCAGGTGGTGCGGCAGTACGGCACCCAGGAGGCCTGCACCAGCTGTCTCTTCACGCCAGCTGCCCTCATCGTAGCCGCGGACAAGCTCTACGAGATCGACCTCACCAGCTTCAGCATTGAAGAGTTCCTTGATGAGAGCGACACGTCGCTGGCGTATGCGGTCTACGGCACCGCTCGCCTCAGCTCTTATCCCCTGGCCATACTGCAGGTGCTCTACTGCAGGTTGCTCTGCAGGTGCTCTACTGCAGGCTGCTCTGCAGGTGCTCTACTGCAGGCTGCTCTGCAGGTGCTCTACTGCAGGCTGCTCTGCAGGTGCAGGTGCTCTCCTGCAGGCTGCTGTGCAGGTGCTCTCCTGCAGGCTGCTGTGCAGGTGCTCTCCTGCAGGCTGCTGTGCAGGTGCTCTCCTGCCGGCTGCTCTGCAGGTGCTCTATTGCAGGCTGCTGTGCAGGTGCAGGTGCTCTCCTGCAGGCTGCTGTGCAGGTGCTCTACTGCAGGCTGCTGTGCAGGTGCTCTACTGCAGGCTGCTGTGCAGGTGCTCTACTGCAGGCTGCTGTGCAGGTGCTCTCCTGCAGGCACGACACGTCCACGAGAGGACGTCCGACGACACGTCCACGAGAGGACGCCCTACGAGACGTCCACGAGAGGACGAGGCTGCTGTGCAGGTGCTCTGCTGCAGGCTGCTGTGCAGGTGCTCTACTGCAGGCTGCTCTGCAGGTGCTCTCCTGCAGGCTGCTCTGCAGGTGCTCTACTGCAGGCTGCTCTGCTGGTGCTCTCCTGCAGGCTGCTGTGCAGGTGCTCTCCTGCAGGCTGCTCTGCAGGTGCTCTCCTGCGGGATGCTCTGCAGTTGTTCAGGATGCTGTCTAAGTGCTACATGTTACCCTGCTTGCGCTTTACTTCTGAGTGGTCTGAAGACCCTCAGCTCTACTACAGGGGGTTGTGCATGTGCTTTGACTGTATTATGCCGGCGCTCTATCTCCGTGTATTGTGCTGGGGCCCACTGTGGCAGTAAATGCTACGCTCTTTTATTCAATATATCTTCAAGGTATTCTCTGTGCTCTGATTGTCTAGAAACTCATCGTCAAGATCCCAGTTTAAAGCGATGGACCTAGTGAATTTTCATGTTCATCAGGGCTATGTTGTTAAGCTTGAACATTTTCCTGGTTTCTGTAAGAACACTCAAATTGATTAATAAAAAAAAAATTCAATTGTGAAAGTTTATCATTCATTTTAAGGCGTTGAGTGATTCTCTTTTGGAATTAAATCCCATTTTGGTTGCGGATTTAATCTTTAGAACATTATGCTTATTACAGTGTTGTAGTTTGGACTAACTTTTAGGTATGAAAATTCTGTTAATTCTCAATTTGACAGTCCTGATTAGTTGATTGATCACCTGCTATTATTTAGGATAATCTATTAAAGTCAATAGTTGTTTGTTATAAGGAAGCATCTGGGATGGCAGCTAGGAACAAATAAATCTGAGTTTGTGCTAATCCTTCCAATTGATCGTCTGTGTTCTTGTAGATCGTCTGTGTTCTTTGATATTTTATTACTTTTTATGAGACGAAGCCTTCGCCAGGTGTCGGAGAGCGGCAAGTATGGCGAGTTTCTGATCTGCTTCAACGAGTTCGCTTTGTTTGTGGATCCTTACGGCCAGAGGTCCAGGGAGCACGACATCAAGTTCACCAGGGTGCCCATTGCAATAGGTGAGTTCCCTACGTCAAGATATCAACTTCACCAGGGTGCCCATTGTGATGGACGAGTCCCCTGTGAGTGGTGAGGTGACATCACAAACGAGTCTAACTCATAGGTTTGTGTGCTTGCTCCGTTTCCAGCGTTATTTTTTTTTAACTAACGTGTTTAACACCTGTATTTTATTAGGAATTTTAGTTCAAAGCCTTGTATCATTGAGGAGCAAAGCAAACTTTTGGCATTTTTAATCTTGGAATTTACATAATTGAATTGTTTGAAATTTTTGCACTTCTGATTCTGATTTCTGTGACTGTTGTGTTCTGTTGTGCAGAATACTGTGACGGGAAGCTCTATCTTCTGCACTCCAACTGCATTGAGGTGCTCAGGATCACCAGTGACAGTTTCACCAAGGTGCGTCTGCTTTACCACCAAGGTGCGTCTGCTTTACCACCAAGGTGCGTCTGCTTTACCACCAAGGTGCGTCTGCTTTTGGTGGTTCCACGCAGACGAGCACCACCAAGGTGCGTCTGCTTTACCACCAATGTGCGTCTGCTGCACCACCAAGGTGCGTCTATTGTACCCTCCCCTCTTCGCCTCCCTGCCTCTTACTGTTCAGTCTTCAGTCGCGTGTGTTGGTGCGCTCTCAAGCTTCATGTTAGTCCTCGTGCTTGTCAGCCATTAACTACATCGATATTTGTTATTAAATTCATATTTGTCCGTCCCTCGCAGGTGACGTCATCACAGACTGGCTTGGATGGGCCTGAGTTTGACTCGAGCAGCCTGGGTCCCAGCTGCCTGTCCGCCTCTATGGCCCTCAGCCAGCCTCACCTGATCGGCAAGCGTGCAGGTGAGCAAAGGGCCAAGGGGCGTGTGGTGTGCGGTTCCTACCACGTGTAAGGTACCATGAGCGTAGTGTGTGGTTCCTATCAACCATAAGGCACCATGCTCGCAGTGTGTGGTTCCTACCAATTCAAAGTTAGAAAGAAACCTGGTAATTATTATGTAAATGTGTGAATATTTTGGGAGTGCGAGCTTGCTGATATAGGTCCTGAGTATAGGTCTCTTCGTTACGTTTCACTGGTTCAACGCAGTCAATGCAATTTATTATCAGAGCTTATTAAAATAGAACGCTACAGGCTGCAGAAGTGTTACGGTTAGACCTCAGACTCTTTTGAACTGATGCACTAGATATATTCTCATCAACGACTCGTGTGTGGTTATTGCGCAATTTTAGCTCAATCACAATGTTAAAGTAATTACTGTACGTTAAGTCCTATTACACTTCTTGAATGATCTATGAACTAAATATTAATACGAGGTTCCTAGGACTCAACAAAATACTTCTGATTGCTTTAAAGAAGCATCTGGGTGCTTATTAATAAAACTAATGCTTTGGCTTATATTTGGCCAATGTTGAGGACGATAGCTGCCGCTTGAAGAGTGGAGACAGAGCGTGCAAATATGATAAAACTACACATGATTAAGTAGATAAGAGAGAGAAATTAGAATTTCCATGTATGACCTCGGTGTCATACTGGCTACTGGTTTGTAACCAAATTAAGATGAATGCTAGGAAATGGAGTAACAATGCTGTAGGTACATTTTTTACCATTCCGAGTGGTAACTGCACCTTGTTTTGAGGGTGTATGATGTACCGTCGTATGAATATTATTCATCATCAAGTATTACATTTTCTTGTTGTAAAACAAGGCTGTTTGAGACAATTCAACAGAAAAACTCTAGACGCGAAGAACGAGATTCAGATTAACATAATTTGGTCGTTTTATCCGATCTGATTAATTGGAGAGAGATTTCCTCCTGGGAATAGTCAATGGGAAGTGGAACCGTAATGCCACCAAAGCCGTTGTTGGACTGCAGCTAAATCAGCTGAGATATCGTGTAGAAGATCAGGGTAAGGATTGCTAGCCCAGGGAATCCCTACGAGTTGAATGCGACTAATCGAATGACAATTTGTTTGTGTATCGTTCAATACGTTGTAGTATTGCTACCAAAATATGGAGCTGCACATGCCTGAAACTGTAAATTTTTGTTGTGTTTCATGGTGAACGTTTTACTGAGCGTGTTTACTGCAGGCGGAGTGGTGGTGCGATGCGAGGGCGAGCAAGGGTCGCTTGACGTGCTGCAGCTCACTGCAGAGTTCCCCTCCGCTGCCCTCAGCGGCTCTTGGTCCAGCCTGCCCAGCGCCATCACCACTGCGTCGTCCGACATGTGCGTTACATTTTCTTGAACTCCTGGCTCAGCATGCCTAGCGTCCATCAGACCCTTATAAACCTATTAAAGCACAGCACTTCTCATACCATGATATTATCAGCGTGCTGACCCTCATGTGACCTTATTGCGTATCTCCCTTGTTCACTTATTTCCCTCGATGCTTTCTAAGCATACCTTGTCTTATCTACTTGCTGGGTGCAATTAATAAATTACCTTCCTATTAAATAGTAACTCCTAATTTCACTGTTGTGCTCTCAACGGCTCAGTTTTCGCGCTTTTCTTCATTTGCCTTCTCTTTATATTATTACTTCGAGTGCGTTTAATTTTTATCGTGTACAGAGCGGACATCACGAGCGAGACGTCGGGAAGTCACAGCGTCGGCGAGAAGAGGAAGCAGGACGGCAAACCCGCGGCATCCTCCTCCGCCCGTGCCTCAGCGGCCCCCGCCAAGCGCTCCAAGCAAGACCTCGCTCACTGAGCTGACCAGGACGCTACACGTTTACCGTTAACACTAACCCGTAGTTAGACTTTATAATGCCTCAGAGAAGGTCATCTTTTTTTTCGACAAAGCTTCAATTCCTGTAACCTTTCGGGTGGTCATGAACGAGTACCTAGTAAACTCTGACGCCGGTAGTGACCGCAGTTTCTGTTTCCAGTGCGGGTATCCGCTCGGTTTTACTCAAACAAGATGGATATAGAGTTTAATCCAACAATAAGATAAGATCTTGATTATTCCCACCTTTTTCAACTCTTTCTCACTGATGAGAGAGTGGGAAAAGATGTGAGCACGTGTTGAGCGATTGTTTATCCACCATCAGCAGAAGCACTTGCTAATAGTAGAAGAAATTGTGTGTAGACCCTCGATTAGCCTATTTTTATTCGAATTTTGTTCGTTGTACTCGTTTTAATGCAGCAAATGTAATGTACCAAACTGAAAATATTCTAGGGTTCTTTGGCATTTGATGCTTTCTTCAATCAACTCTAACCATCAGTTACGCAGATATCGACCCGAAGTATGCAGGTTTAAAATCCCAAGCGTTATCCCTCTTTGCACGGATATCAGTTCATTATCCCTTCTATTTTAATCCCTCATTACACGTCTGTTCGTTCTTTATCCCTTATGTGTTAAACATTTAACAGGAGTTCTCCAGTGCTTGTTCATCATAAGTATTCAGATAGACGCTAATTAGCTTCTCATCCAGTCTCGGTAGGTGTGAAGCGTGAAACTCGAGTACGCTTAGAATTAGTATGAAGAGTTATATAATGCAATGGCCACTTTGGTCGCTCCTTGCCAGAAACCTTTATTCCTCTCAGTGTTTTATTTTCCTCTTAACCAAAATTTGTTCGGCTCCGTAGTAATAGTAACGCTCGTTGATTACACGAGCGTTAGAAGATTATTACACGGTGCCACAACGATCTAGCCTTGGTGGAGAGGAACGTTCATTTGATTGGACCAGAATTAAATTGATGCAGCTAATTGAAATTATAAATCAACAATTACTGGGATACTAAGGTGATACCATCTGGACGAAAAATACATTTAATTAACTGGAACTTGAAACAGTTACACATAACTGTTCGGCTAGACCTGCATCGAATAAACTTAATGCTGCAATAAATAAGGTCCTTTTAAAAACATGATTTTACAAATGATTGTTACTTTGCTTGCCCATACTTGGCTTTGTCTACAAATGTTTCAAGAAAGGATTACACATAACACAGATCCTTAATCTAATCATTTTATCTACATCGTTCCATACTTAAAGAATGCTTCGGCCGACAAAAATCCTCTTGGCGATGAGGCTCTTGTCACAATTTCTACTTGTTTATCCCCATGCCAAATGCCAATAGTTGGCTTGGTTGAGAAAAGAATCCTTATACAAAATAAAACTCCTTGTACGTCCGACACTTTCGCCAACTTGTCTACCACAAAGGATTGCTTCTGTTTACAAAAAAGAACTTTGCAAATGACAGGAGTAATTTGCAGTCATAATATGTACTTGTTTGCGAGTGTTAACTACATCTTCTGTTACCTATGCCTCACTCCTTGGGTTCACACAAATACGGAATTTGATGCACTTAATTTTAGACGTTGATTTCAAACATAGAATTTACTCTAACTTTTTCTTCTTCCTGCCCCTGCCGTCGATGTTGCCTGCAAGTGTGCGCTTGCCTCCCTTAACGTAGACGCAGCCCTTTGGTCTGCCCTTCTTCCTCTCGGCTCTCTCCTTCTCCTCAAGCTCCTGGTTCTCCCTCTCGATGAGCGTGATCAAAGTGTTGCAACGGCGCTGCAGCTCCAGTGCGGTGCGCGACTTGATGAACCAATCGAACCTGAACTGCGGGGCCGACCTGTAAAACGATGTTTTTCTATAAGAGTCATTCATTGTTTTTTTTTATCCACAGCAAAAGTTGCTCTACGCATCCTTTTGCCTACATGTCAAGGTACGTTGCTCATGACGCGTTATGGAGTGGAGGAATTACTCAAATTTATTGATACGATATAATGGCAGTTGTGGTTTTCACCGCGAGACAGAAGTATTGTAGTGAAAGCCGCATCGCCACTCACAAGATCAGCACGATTATTTTACGAAGGACTATACCCACCTATACCAGCATCTACTGACATTGAATCTCGTCAACAAGGGTCGTACTATAAAAAAATTCAGCGTTCTTAACTTCGTCAATTTATTACTGACGGCTTTTCATGTTAAATCAACGAATCACAAACGAGAAATCAGCCTCTAAGTGCACTTGAGCAACTTTTGTAGTACGGCTCCATGCATCAAGATATTTAACAGCACTGTAAATATATCCGTAAACAAATGGTTAGGCTCACCTGACAGCGGCTCTGAGTTCCTCGTAGACATTCTCCTTGTCAAAGCCGAGCTTGTGCAGCATGCACACCAGAAAGCGGTCTTCCTCTTCAGTGTAGTTCTTGCCCTTGTTTGTGCCGTAGCTGATGCGCAGCTGATGGAACGGCGCGCGGTACCGAGCCATCTGCACGGAACAATTATCCTTGCTACATGCATGTAAGGAGCGGCAAGTTCCCTGCATTGGACATTAGCTCTAATAAAACACTACACGGCTCTGTTTTAAATCGAACATTGATTTATAAGGCGCACGCAAGTAATCACCTTTTGATTGATAGCTTCCATGAGATCTATGAATTCACAAGTTACAAGCCATTGCAATTAGTTAAACTAGTCCAAGTACCTATTAGGTCTTCTTTACTCTTACATTTTGTCTTAAATGAGTAGTTATACAATAAAAATTGCATTCTTGGATTCGAGTCAGTGGGAACGTTACAAAATTGAGAATGCATTAATAACCCGATCATGCCACTGCTTTACTGCATGAAGTTCTCAGCAGCGGAATGAGCCGCATTGAATGGTGAACAATAATGGTAAAATTTCTTATTAGCATACATTTGGCAATACATAACTTGTAGACAAGTATTTTTTCATTTCAACTTCAGCAGAAGGCATTTCTGCTTCAGTATGTACAACGGCTCTAAATTATCCGTAGCTTCAAACCAAACTCCGCCATTGGAAGTGAAGTGTGGTAACACAATAATTAGTAAGGAATCTTGTGTGCATTTCATATGCCAAATAGTAATCTTTTTATGTTTAGATACTTTGGTTTTAACCCTTCAAATGTCGCGTTAGGTTCAAGAAAAGGCTTATGTAAAGGTTTAGGACTTTAGGTTAATGTTGAGTAAAGGTTCGGGTTCACTTCAATAGATTCACATAAGGTTTAGGTGCACCCAAATGGGCTTAGATAAGGCTTAGTTTTAGACGAGGATCACTTCAACAATTCGGGCAAGGTTACGTCACGTGATGCAAATATGAAGCAAACTAAGCGCTCCTTACCTTAGCATCGAGCGCCTTCTTGATGGACGCCCTACGCTGGATCTTAGCCTCGCCGCGCTCGATCTGCGCCAAGATTTTGTCGCAGTCTTGCAGCTCAGCGCAGCGCTCCCAGAATACCGCGCTGTACGTCATCACCTCCTCCGGCGTCTTGCCTTCCACCTCCTGCACACACACACACGCCACAATTGCTAACTACACTCAGCGTTATATAGCTCTCTGTTTGTGAATATTTTAACTAGATCTTCATACACACGAGAGATCATACATGGAAACTTTAATTCCTTTCTCTCGTCTCTTCAACCAAAGCTGCCCTTGCACAGTCACTGAAATGCGTCACTGCAAAGGCAACCCCAGTGCTTGCTTTAACCACACATGTTATTTACTGCATTAACTTATTACCGTCCCAGTTTCATGACCGGTCCATCTATTGTACTCGACAATAATTCACAGGAGAATGAATATCAGACAAGAACGTCGCACATTTCCATGTAAATCTTACAACGACTTAGCGAGACAATGATGGGTGGCCATTCATGAAACAAAAACTATTGGAGCAGGACTTGAATGAAAGATATCCAAAGACCCCCTTAATCACAAACAAATTAAGCTGTATAAGACGTTATCAGCAGACAACTTATAAAGTATATAATACGCCAACACGAAATATTTGGGGGAGGCTATACTACGGTGACCCTATTGTCATTCAGCAACACATGCATGACGCAAACAAAGGGCCCACCTTAGCGATGTTCTCGATGTCATCTCGGCCGTACTTCTCGTTCGCTTTAATGAACTGATTGAAGTCTCGCTTGGTCCAGTTGAGGAAGCCCTTTGTGAGGAGACTATCCCGCTCCTCCAGCTCCTCCTCCGTCATCGCCTCCGCCTCGTCTATCTTGACCTGCTCCTCCTTCTGGATACGTGTCGAGTCAGCGCCGAATTCAGGGTTTTTAGGGACCTGCGCACAGGAAGAATTGCACTTATTAAGATCAGCTGCCAGACTAATCTGCGTCACCTACCACACCTCCAAACACCGAGAGCAAACACAGAACACAACACAAGTGGTAAGGGGGGTGAACTCCTCGTGTGGCTCGTGCGTGACCATCTTTCTCAACACAAATACAAGAAAATTTCATACAAACCTGTCACATTTTCAACCGAGATGCCCTGGTCGTAATGCTTGTCAACTCCCTTCATAGGAAAAAACTAGCGGTATTCGAACAAAAGCGCCTGACATGACAGCGCCCAAGGAACCGCGACATACGAGTTCTATGGCAGCCGTCATTGCAATGAGTTCCTAAACGATAGTTTGTTGGGGTTGGAAACTATAGGCTGTAAGGCGATTAATATTCCGTCCTCCATGTAAAGGTCATTCAAAATTTTGATAATTAATTTCCTAAGCTTTGTACAGGATTCAGGGTTTATGTGAACTGAACGCAAGCACTGCATGTCCAATAAATTCCATAGAGCTCAATTTTTTCTTTAAATATGCAGCTCAGAGGGCATTATGAAGCGCTTCCAAACTACGCTCATTTCTTCAAACATTAGAAAATGGCAGCTAATCCATGGATCCACACGCAGCTGCTAATCCATGGATGATTAAAAACGACGATAAACTGATATTTCATCCTCAATAAGCTGCCATGGCATCTTCAATAAGCTGCCATGGCATCCTCAATTATCTCGTAATAAACGTAGCACAAAGAAGTCGGCTCAGAGCTGTAAGCTTCCACGAATGGGAAATATTATTGAAAGTCATAGTTTAATAGTTATAACGCTGAACGTGGCACGAATGTTCAAAAGTCAGCAGTAGATGAAAGTAGGAACGAGGAGTGCACTTCGAACTTGCCACACCTCATGCCAGTACAGCAATGTATGACTAGCTGGATGCAATTTTACAGTTCCGATTCAGATCAGTTCCACCCAGTCGCTCAGAATCGATTGACTACATATCTCAAATATAAAATTCTACCCTTTTTACCTCCCTAGTTCCTTTAGGTAAAATTTCAAAGAGTGAATATCCTCACAACACATACAAATGAATCTATTCCACCTTGTGAATGCATTCCACCCTGAGCGCTAGCAAGGAAACGAACCTTGTACGTACTAGTAACAGTCTTTCAAAAGTTTTAGAAAAACATCATTCACTTCGCGCCGGAAGTGCAAAGTTCAGTTGTGTCAAAAAAAATTATTCCCGTCGGTGGTCCAGGCTCGCCGCATGATCGTTTTTGGTGGGGAGGCTCGGAGCCAGACTCTACGTTCCCATGGCAGGGGCCAAGTCTTGCCATCTCAATTAAATATAGCGTTTAATGTCGAGGGTGAGGGTTCGTCTGCGTGATGTGCTAGTAACTTGTGGATGTGTCAAGGATGAGATCTCGTCTGTGTGATGTGTTTGTAACTTGTGGATGTGTCAAGTATGAGGTTAATTGTACATAATAACTTGTGGTTACCTTGTAGGTGACAGTTTTGCGGTAGTAGTAGATCTCCTTGTCAAGCAGCTCGAAGAGTCGCGGGGGGAAGAACTGGAAGTCCTGCACAACAGGCTGCTTTGGTGGACGAGGTGCCTGCGCAATACAAAAGAACGCGATCATATTTGTGTCATGAATACAAATTAACTTGACGAGATCTGAACATAAGAGAAGGTTATGGAATGAGGAGATAAGTTGCTAAATGTTGGTAGCTCATATCATTTCTCTCAGTTGCAACATGTAAATTAAAGACACAATCTTTTATTTAATCTCTATCTAAAAATCTAACTATAGGAAATCAGCATTATCAATTAATAGCTCACTACTAGTCTTCATATTAAAACAATGAAATCGGTAATTGCAATTTTTGGCTAAGATTGTCAAAGCTGCATTTTGAAGGAACGAATGGCGCAAGTGGGAGACCACAGCACGAGTGGTGCTTTGCCACAGCAAAACTAAGCCTTCCAGAGTATCAACATGAATCTGTAATTAATAAATTCAGTTCAATGCAATATTATAGTTACATCTGTAAATTAAGTCGCATTAACTTAATTAATTAATCTCTAATTAAGTCGCAATGACTTAAGTAAATTAAGTCAATAATTCATAGCACAAGACAGTTAACATGGTGCCGTAAATTGATTAAACTTGCTTCTAGACGAGTCAAGAAATCAATTGTACATATGGATTCGGTTCCAGTATTTTCAGTGCCATTTTAATTTACGTACAACTTATGAGAAATTGAGAAGAGACAATCCTCAAACAACCTGATTGATAACAGATCCCTGTGTCATAAGAAAATAAATAATTCTAGGTCCACGGCCATTTGATCGCCACAATTTGTTAACTATCAAAAGAGTTCAAATTTTAACGTGCCTGAATAAAAAATGGCACTAAGGCGCTCAATATTGCGAGATTACTGCAATAAGTAAACCAGGGCTTAAGATATTCTATAAATACAAATGATAATTGAATGAAAATATATCTATGCTCGTACCTCATAAAAAATGTCAACTCAATACCACAGTTAAATTTGTAAGCGATGAATGAGGTGAGGTAAAAAGATTAAGATGTTCTCATACAAACATTTCAGTAACGCAGATCTACTATCAGTGGTCTAGAAATTAAACGCAAAACTAAAATAACTGCGACGAGAGCATCAAGTAGAATTTACTACAGATTTGCTGTTCAGTGCAAAGTTGTCACGTGAATTTGGGACCACATAAACACATGAAAGTTTATCTTGCATGAAAGATGTTTTGGTGCAAGACACCTCATTGTTATAGCATTTCCTAAAGTCAGCTAGCATCACCAGAAAATTACGGATGATACCGAGATTATTGATCAGAAAATCGTCTCAAAAAATGATAGCACCGACAAAAATAACACTCACCTTAGGTGCCTTAGGTTCGGAGACCCTGAGCGCTTCCCTGAAGTAGGCGTCCACGGCGTAGTTGGCTTTACGCTCGCGCTTAGGCGGCTCGATCCAATTACCCACAATTGCCTTCTGCTTCTCCCTGCACAGCTCAAATACTTTAGGACTTATGATTACACTGAAGCAATGTACGGGGAATGCGATTACTGACGCACGTGATTAGGTGGGGAGTGTGTTGTTGCATGTTGTGATTAGGTGGGGATGGTGTAGTGGCATGTTGTGATTAGGCGAGGGTGGTATAGTGGCATGTTGTGATTAGGCGAGGGTGGTATAGTGGCATGTTGTGATTAGGTGAGGGTGGTATAGTGGCATGTTGTGATTAGGTGAGGATAATGGCGATGCTTGCAAGGTTGGAGTGTGGTAGCTGCTGTAATGCGGTGAATACTTAGCACAAATGTGGTTCTAGTTTCAAAGTAGTAAGTAGGATATAGACGATGTGTGACGCTTGTTTATGTAATGATAATGTATGTTTTGGTATTGTGCATGTTGAGAGGAGGTGTGGCGCATGCTGAGGAAAAATGTAATAAAAATACAAACATATATAAAGATATTCCTTAAGAAAGTTCACGAAGTCCGAGAATGTGAAATAAGCTGGGTAAAAAATGTTTAAGAACATAAGGAACCTTAAAAAAAAATTGAAAAAAAAAAACAAACTCGTGCAGCACTAAATGAGACGAGCTCACCTGTAGTCCTCGCCCTCAAACTGGTAGACGCTCTCGCTAGGCACATCCAGAGTGAACTGCCGCAGCGAAGACTCGCCGAGGTCGTCGAGCTTCTTCTGCAGTTCCTCTGTCTGTAGTACAAGAAAAGGTTAATAATCTCATCATTAGCTGCAGCTAGTTACTTAGTGGCTGCAATGAAGAGCGGGCAGACAAGTGGCAAGTAACAATTGAATAAATTATAAAAGTAGGTAGTGCTTTGTAACAGATAGTAATAGAATAAGCAATGCAAACATGACTAGCAAGTCACATTCACTCTGTATGAATGCATCAAGTCTTTAATCAAAATTATGCCTGTCCAGCAACGAGATATTTTCTGATTATTACTTCAGCAGCTTAATCGATAAACTGAAGGACACACCACCTCAACAATATCATTTTCTTACAGAGAAATTTATCATTGGCAACGCCCAAACACGGCATCAACACCACCATCTCCCCCTGACATACCCGCTGCTCTCCCTGCACGCCATCACACACCCAAACCCCTGCCATACCCGCTGCTCCCCCTGCATGCTATCACACACTAAAACCCCTGCCATACCCGCTGCTCCCCCTGCATGCCATCAACACCCCCAAACCCCTGACATACCTGCTGCTCCCCCTGCANACATACCTGCTACTCTCCCTGCATGCCATCACACACCCAAACCCCTGAAATACCCGCTGTTCCCCCTGCATGACATCAACACCCTCAAACCCCTGCCATACCCGCTGCTCTCCCTGCATGCCATCACACACCCAAACCCCTGCCATACCCGCTGCTCGCCCTGCATGATGAGGTCGTCGATGTCCTGATCGGTGATCTCCTGATCTTTGCTCTTGAAGACTTCGTTGGCGCCGTGCCTGATCATGGCGAGCATCTCATCCTTACCCAGCGACGCCTTGGTGTCTTGTAGCCGGCCTGCTCACGGACAGCAATGTTACCAGCCACCACTTAAATGACATCTTCACTGCATATCATGAAATAAACTAGAACAAAGCTTAGAGGAGGAACGCTTACACACCATTTATTTTTCATGAGCAAATATCTCACGTTATCTTATTTACTGGATGCACCAAACATATTTATTGTCATCGAAGATCAATAGTAGTGATCTTGAAACATCATTGCTAATATTAGGGCTCAACCACCGCGGTTAACGAAGGGCAGAGTTAGTGGGTGAGTGTGGGGCTCAGTGATGAGGTTCAGTAGGCGCAAAGGAGGCTCAGTTGGGGCAGAGTGATGAGAGAAATTACCCACCCCTCAGAGCGCTGAGGGAGAGTACCCACCCCTCAGCAGTACCTCAGAGTGCTGAGGGAGAGTACCCACTCCTCAGCAGTACCTCAGAGTGCTGAGGGAGAGTACCCACCACTCAGCAGTACCTCAGAGTGCTGAGTGAAAGTACCCACTCCTCAGCAGTACCTCAGAGTGCTGAGGTAGAGTACCCACTCCTCAGCAGTACCTCAGAGTGCTGAGGGAGAGTACCCACCACTCAGCAGTACCTCAGAGTGCTGAGTGAAAGTACCCACTCCTCAGCAGTACCTCAGAGTGCTGAGGGAGAGTACCACCACTCAGCAGTACCTCAGAGTGCTGAGGGAGAGTACCCACCCCTCAGCAGTACCTCAGAGTGCTGAGGTAGAGTACCCACCCCTCAGCAGTACCTCAGAGTGCTGAGGGAGCGTACCTACCCCTCAGCAGTACCTCAGAATGCTGAGGAAAAGTACCCACCCCTCAGCAGTACCTCAGAGTGCTGCGGGGATACCTACCTTGCTGGATGACGAGTTTGTCGAGCCTAAGTTTGATCTCGGCGCGCTCAACGAGCTTCTCCTCCATGCTGTTCTCGTGGATGAAGCGAAACACTCGCACCTGCTTCTTCTGGCCGATACGATGGGCGCGGTCCATGGCCTGTACAAGAGATAAAACGCCTTCAATCTTCGCGACTCAAATAGGAACAAATCAATAATATTAATTATCAGTACTCAGGCTGGTAACATCTTCCGTCTTTTAAAAAGAAATCTTTAAATAAATAAAGCAACAGCTACGAAGATATCGACAAATTATTGCAATACTTGCTAATGAGCACCATAGCAATGGGCTTGGTAAATTGAAATAGCATAACAAGCTAGGTCTTTCAACATAGCATATGATGCCACAAGAACTGAACAATTTTGAGCAAAATTATGACCAGCTTGAGATACAAGATCGACAGTTCTGATGGTGCAATTGATCTGCCAAATAAATTATCAACAATCGCTTCAGGCGTTGAAACGAACCATAGAAGCTGCAGTTATATGACCAAGAGACAACAGGCAACTGCAATGATGTGACTAAGCAAACAATGTTTATAGTCCACCATCTTATGGATACAACAACAATGGCCGTAAGCACCACCTGCAAGTCCATCTGTACAATATAAGATTGACCCTAAGCACCACCTGCAAGTCCATCTGTACGATATAAAATTGACCCTAAGCACCACCTGCACGTCCATCTGTACGATATAAGATTGACCCTAAGCACCACCTGCACGTCCATCTGTACGATATAAGATCGGTCTCTTATACACATCTAGATGTGTATAAGAGACAGGCTTTGTACAGGATTCAGGGTTTATGTGAACTGAACGCAAGCACTGCATGTCCAATAAATTCCATAGAGCTCAATTTTTTCTTTAAATATGCAGCTCAGAGGGCATTATGAAGCGCTTCCAAACTACGCTCATTTCTTCAAACATTAGAAAATGGCAGCTAATCCATGGATCCACACGCAGCTGCTAATCCATGGATGATTAAAAACGACGATAAACTGATATTTCATCCTCAATAAGCTGCCATGGCATCTTCAATAAGCTGCCATGGCATCCTCAATTATCTCGTAATAAACGTAGCACAAAGAAGTCGGCTCAGAGCTGTAAGCTTCCACGAATGGGAAATATTATTGAAAGTCATAGTTTAATAGTTATAACGCTGAACGTGGCACGAATGTTCAAAAGTCAGCAGTAGATGAAAGTAGGAACGAGGAGTGCACTTCGAACTTGCCACACCTCATGCCAGTACAGCAATGTATGACTAGCTGGATGCAATTTTACAGTTCCGATTCAGATCAGTTCCACCCAGTCGCTCAGAATCGATTGACNAAAAATAGCACTTCAAAAAAGACAAAAAAGTTGAAAAAATCAAAAAAATCAAATAAATCAAAAAAATCATGAAAAAATAAAAAAATCATTGATTTTTGATTTTTTTGATTTTAAAAAAAAAATAAAAAAAATCGCCAACCCTGGATGGCATGAACAGGAACTTGGTGCTGCGGCACAAGGATGTGTCATGCTTACTAGCGTGAAGTGATGAGTGTGATGCATGATGGCATGAAGATTAGACGCGGAGTAAAGTGGCTTGAAGGTGACGCTAAAATATGTTGTCATGGATTACAGTTGATTTCTAAAAAAATTGATAATATCATAACTTTATATCTGGAGAGCAAAAAAAATTTTATAGACCTTTATCAAAACCGTCACCATGACAAAAGCTGCCGTCAATTCGACAAGACTTGTGTGGCGTGCGGCAGACAGGATGTATACTCACGAGTCAGGCGCGTTGTACTCGTCTATCTGTCTCTGTCTGTCCTCATGTGGCGTGCTGCCGTCTATACGACAGTAGGAGTAGCCCCTCCAGTGGGCATAATCTTCCAGGATGTCCAACATGCGCGTCATCTGCGAGAAGATCAACACCCGCGACCCCATGGCCTGCATCTTGGGCAGCAGCTTGTCCAGTACCACCATCTTGCCGGAGTTCTCGACCTGCCAAGAGTTCATTGCAAGTCACTGATACATGACAATTAAGGATTCTAATATACATTCATTGTTCATCACCACCATCTTGCCGGAGGTTTCGACCTGCCAAGAGTTCATTGCAAGTCACTGATCTATGGCAATTAAGGATTCTAATATACACATTCATTGTCCAGAACCACCATAACGTCAAAAGGTTTTTAGAATCTTTTCTGAGTCCCTGATCACAAATCATGGTTACTCAAGTCGATACTTTGCTATGTCCTAGAATCTCCCATGTCTCGTGGCTGATTTAAGCTCGTTCTTTCACGTCTGTGGTATAATATGTAATGACAAAATCAATGTAATTTTTTTACCACAAACAGCTACTACTGAAGTGATGAAAACTACGAGCTTAAATGGCGTGTAAACCACGACGTTCACTAAATTCACTTCATGTTAGTGGTGGGGTGCACCCCAAAAGCCACCAGGTGGTAGTAGAGGGTGAGCCCCATAACCCACCAGATGGTAGAGATGGGTGCACCCCACAACCACCAGATGGTAGAGATGGGTGCACCCCACAACCCACCAGATGGTAGAGATGGGTGCACCCCACAACCCACCAGATGGTAGTGATGGGTGAGCCCCATATATAGTCAGATGGGGTAAGACAGGACCGAAATCACTAACAAGCATGTAGCATCTATACCATGAATAAATAAAAAACCCAAACCTATCACAAAGTGTAGTTATGCAATGGGCTTCTAAGCTACAACTCAGACTTTCTGCATACAACATAGTTTTCTGTACAGATTAAAAAAAGTGAGCTGGTCCCATCTTNTTATCTTTCAAATTTGAAAGAAATCCGTTCGGTATTTATGAATTTATGACTGGGTAAGTTGAAAATGAAGTCATGTTTTCCGTATTAATATAAAAGTATTTGATGTAAAAATCTGAAATAAATCTGTCCGCAAATTACTAATATTATCTACTTATATTTCAAATTTGAAAGAAATCCGTTCGGTATTTATGGATTTATGACTGGGTAAGTTGAAGGTGAAGTTAGGTTTGCCTCTTGAGATCGCGCTTGAGTTCGCGCTTGAGTTCGCTGAAGTGTCGATCCGGTATTTGGTTGCAATGTTTGTTTGGAAAGGTTTGGTGCGGACAGGACACTTATTGTTTGCCTATCTTCCCTTGCGCAGCCGTAGGTCGGTAGGTGCTGTTTAGTATGTAAAATTAGCCGTAACCGTCAGGCTCAGCCGCTCAGGTATCTCATTTGGTTACGCCTCGCCATTTACAAATAAGAAGTCATTTCATCTTGATATTTTTACACCACTTTGTGCTGATTTTCAAGATACCATGGTCAAGCAGAAAGCCTGAAAGGTATAATTTCACAAAGCTTGCTATTATTTTGGCTGCTAAAAATGCACTGGGAAAAGAAATAGCTACCTACGCCGGCTACGGTCCTACCTACCGTCAAATGCGTCAATGCCATTAAAGTCACCACCTCACTAAAGTTGCCACGCTACAGGCACAGGGAAAAAGGAAATATTTCGTGAGATGGACCCAATACAAAAATTTTGTTATAATCAGAAAAGACTAGAGCATCTTGGTCGGGGGGGGAGGGGGAGGGATAGATAATCTGCTCATTGAAGTACATATTTTTTAAGTTTATTTTTTACAGAGAAATATAGGTAACAATTACAGATAAAAATTAAGGAAAGATGTATTAAAAATAAAGTATTAGAGCGGTCAGACTGCATTATCATATGTTCAGTTGACACTTGCTGTACAATCAGACTGTTTTTAGGTTAAAATTAGTTATTTGGGGTAACACGTGCATGCAACCTTGTAAATAAGTTCGTGGCTTGTAAATAGTTTTTCATTACTCAGCATAAATGGCTTTTCATTTAAAATTACCTGGCGACGCATCTTAAAATTACCTGGCGATGCTTACGGCTTAAAAACCCATATATTGGCGACGCTGCATCCACCCTCTGTGCCCTGGTGCAAGGTTCATGGGAAAAATTAAGAAAAAATATATAGTGACAATGAATTATTATTCCAGACTTTTTTACTTTTAGTCTTTCAGATAATGTATTTTGCCATAATTTTGGATTCATTATTCATGGGAATTTTTTTATTTTTAAGGCTGAACACAGTGAACAGGAAGGTTAGAAGAATGTTTTTCCAAGAAGGAGAAAATAATTTTAAAAATATTTAGGGTTTAATTTTAATATCGTGATTTTAATGTTATTTTGAACTTGCATATATAATAAATCATAAGATATTTATTATTTTTCTTTAAAAGTTTTCATTTTAAAGTTTTAAGTGTTTGATTTAATAATTAAATTAGGGTAAATGCACCATATTCCAACACTTTAAGGACATAGCAAGAAATGAATGGCTATAAAGTTATTACCATTTGCACAAGTTCACAAACTGTTGCCATATTTATTTAATAGCCGTTAGAATTGAAAATCTACAAAATTGCTAAATTCCGACGCTGTGTGTGACTAAATTAGGCATATTGTGAGACTAATTCCGATGTCACTGAAATGTGCGTGCTGTCCGTAGACTTGTGGACAGAGCGCTTCAAAAGTCAAAACCGTAATTCGTAATTCCGATGCCCTGTGTGAGCTGTATTGGCTCGTTGGGAATACAACACAGATCGGAATGAGCTATGAGCCTGTGTGTGTCTAATTCTGAGCTGTATTGCAATTAGTTTTTATGTGTCTAAAACCGTCTCTTAAATTGATCATCTATTAATTTATTCACCACTTGAAATCAGCAAATAAATTTATACAAGTATACTTAAAGGATTCATAATATATTCACAGACTTATTCAAAAGTCTCAAACCATAATATTCTTTCTACATTCTACACAAACAGTTTATCACTATTTGGTAGAGCAAGGTCAACTATCAACTTTGACACGTTTTTTGATGTTCTCACTGGGTGACATGGGCTTCCTCTCTGAGGATCTTAACATTTTCCCGCCAAACCTAGTGTTTTGCGTAAATCCAGCGCGCAATAGTATGACGTCACTATTTCAACCATCTAAGCATGCGTGGAACTAAGACAAAGCTTAATATAATGGAATAAGTTGAGAAGTATTAGAATTATCCACGATGTCAGAATATGGTGCGTTTACCCTAATCATGTTTAAACATAAGTTGAAGAGAAAATACAGTAACCCCCTCAAAAATGAATACAAATAGATAATCTTAAATTATAATAATAATAGAACTATTGAAGTTTACATTAAATAAAAATAACTAAACAGAAAAAAATAGAATTAGAATAAAATTCAAATTAAATGAAACTCTACAATTAAATGGCAATCTAAATAAGAAAAAAATCCTACTCCAGCTAAATTTTTTTCTCTTATTTTTGATTCAAATAACTTCAGGAATTACTGGTTAAAGTAACTCAGATAGGTACTAACATTAATACCGTAAAATGGGGTAACTTAGACCAGCGGGGTAACTTAGACCACTTTGTTTTTTTTAACAAAAACCCCCAAAACTCAAAAAATATTTGACATAGAAAAATTTTGTCAATGAGCATTAAAGGTTTAGTACTGAGGCTACATAACACAATAGAAAGATTTAAAAAGTTTGCATATCTAATAGGTTGAAAAATTAAAAATGTGACCCATGAAAAAAAGCTATTATTTAAAGCCTGTCAGAGTACCCCCTCCAATTTTTTTATTTTTTGGTTAAATAACTCCAGGTT
>NW_025938780.1:0-42469 GCF_000764305.2 Hyalella azteca | reverse complement strand
GTCTCAATGTTGTAGCTTGGAAATCCTAGGACTAGATCCATTTCTACAGTACCCCCTTTTATAGCCGTTTTCTAAGAATTTCACGTTTTCTTTCCTTTTTTTCGAAAAATTTACACGAACAAAATGCGAGTTTTTTTCCATTTTACATATGTGTACCAAGTTTCAGAGTGATCCGACTGTAAATAGCCGAGATAATTTTTAGGGTAGACGCTCCCCTTAACTTATGGCAAGAGCGCAAGACCACCTTTGGAGTCAAGGAGCCAGGAGCGACCAGTTTGACAAAAAATGACTGCACATTCAGCACATATTATGGGCTTATGGCAGTCTGGGGTCATTTTACTTTGAAGGTATTATGTAGATAATGGTAACTTTGCGTGAAATGGTTTTTAATGGAATAATTATTTTAAGCTATATATAATTGACGATTCAAAAAAAATATATTTGCCTTTTAAGCAGGCAGCGTGGCCCAGTATCATTTGGTCCACGGCCCAGTACCTGGCTGCGGACCATGGGTTAGGAACCACTGGTATAATGCATTTCTGACAATTAATTTGAAAATTGTTTAGTAGGTATTAATATTGAAAATATTAATTATTAATATTAATAATATTAAATTAATAGTTAACCATTACTGTAGCACATAAACCATATTTGGGGGTGGGGCTTATGGGCACAACCAATCACAGCTGGAAAGCTCAAAAGGGGCTAAAATCACAATCCCATAAACCAATTACAGCTGGAAAGGGATAGGATATGTATATAATGGACTGGAAGTGGAAAGTTCCTGGCCTTTCCAAGCTTTCAGGTCCTGCTTTTCAATATGCTATGTGTACTGGTTAATTTAATATCCCTCTAGAATTCCACAGTGCGAATTCCACAATAGGTGCACAGATAAAATCTCCTTCTTTACACCTTTTCAGTTTTTTGGGTTTCCCGAAAATTTGAATTTTCATTTTTTCCACTTTAAAGGTGTTACCACTCCTACAGTATTCAAGCTACTGCATTGAAAGACATATCATTTGGTTTTTAAAAACCATACCTAGTGACTCTAGAAGCATTTTTTTTAGCATTTGTGCATCATGCATGGTTTGCCCTTTATATGGGGAGAGTGGGGTGGGACAGGGAAAAATGTGGAAAAATGGAAAAACGTGCATAAGAAAAAAAATAAAACTCAATACTCAAGGCAGTGAGTGACAGAGAGCGCATTTTCTCGTTGACAAAAACTTGAGGTCACGGACAGACGGACGGACAGACAGACAGACAGGCATGGCGAGCACAATAGTGCATTTTTTCCATAAATGAGAAAATGTGCTAAAAATGGTGGAGAAAATAAAAAATCAATTCATGAGCCACTAGATAATTATGTTACTAATTGAATGGAATGTGTCTTGATATTGTAGCACATAGATTGCAAAAGTTATAACATTTTAACATTTTTAAAGTACCCCCTTTTTAAATATTTTCTATTAATTTCATATTTTCTTTTATTTTCCCTAAAACTTGAGAAAAATGAGAAAAATGTTTTTATTTTTATGTTTTACTTATGCGTGTGAAATTTCACAAAGATCGGTAGATAAATGTAGAAGCTTTTCTAGAACCAAGCCAGTCATCCCCTTAACACACTTCTACATGTTCAATCAATCTGAAATTTTGCACATTGGCATAAAGTTGGAGACAATGCATGACTCAATTGACAAAAAACAAAACAAAAAATAGGTGAAAAAATTGAAGAAAAAGTTACTTTTAATATAGAAGTAAAATAAGAAATTCATTGTACATATGTAACATTGGAAACACCGGCCTCAGAAGTGTGGTCTTTAAAAAGTACTTTCTAAGCACATATTATTAGTTTTCACACATCACCTTGCTTAGTCTAGTTGGTATTTGGTAAGAGGGCACTTACCAGAGGGCTCAGGCAGTAGACTACCAAAGAGCAGTAGAATCTTCCAATTTCTGGGTTAGTTACCTTGGCCTAGCCAAGCTGGAGTTGCTCAAAATCTCTGCTCATGGTTGGAGAGATATTCCTCAAAAGAAATGGATAACAGTAATCATAGTGTGATGATAGTGGTAGACTGGAAATTTTTCAGAATCTGTTCATTTGTCATTTCCTCACCTACTCAATATTTTAATCAATTTCTCATATATGATAAATTTTGCTAATGCTGGTTTCTAAGATACTTACTAGTCTACTTATATGTTATAGGACTCAAAAATGAACTTGAGTAGGGGGCACCAACATCTATTCTCCTTTGACACTATGGCAATAATGGCAGTAATATTTTGCCTTGGACAAAACCTGCTGTCTGCTGAGGCTGAGCTTCAGCATGGTAAATATCCTATGAAAAGGCCAAGTTTGGCTGTGTCTAATTGAGTCAATTTTAGCTTAGAAGTTGGAGGCTAAGTTGAGCCTGCTGAGGGGAGGCTAATTCTAATGTCTCTTCTATAAATATGATTATCTATGTACGAGTTATTCATGTATTTAGCCTCTCATATTTGACCCTGTCCTCAATAATAGCTCTAATACTGATAGCATTTTGCACCTTAAAACCAAGTTTTGGCAGCAAACAAGCAATGCTTAATTACCAGAATACAAACCATAGCATAAGTTAGCGATTTAAAGAATTTATTCAGGCTAGATTGGAATTTTCCATTTTACAAATGAAATCCTGTGGCTCCATAGTAAGTGACCAATTTTTAATGCATTTGAAATGCCAGAGAATTTGAATTGAAATTTGCCAGATTGTTCAGTTTTATCAACAATTGGTTAATATCAATGGTTGCAGGTTGAATGGTTAGTATATTCTATTCCAGCAACCAGGTATGCAAATTCTGGTAAAAATTGACAACTGTCAATGCCACAAAAGCTGCCACAGATATTCCACATTGCCACAAAACCGCTTCTACAGCTTTGCAGATACGCCACCTTGTTACTAAAATCTGTATAATGATGGGCAGAATACAGTTTGTTGAGTTTAATTGCCTTGTAAATCATGGGCCTATTTCTTCAATGCTGACACTTTTATTCTATAATAACCAAGAATATTTTTTGCTTTTGCTTGAAACTTATGCCTCAGTTTTTTTAACAAAATAAATTGTTTCTTTTGAAGGCCAGCAACATTGATGGCCTGACTGTAAAAATAGGACAAAGCCACCCATGAATCAGACAAAAAAGCCATTAAATCTAGCCAATTTTATTCATTCCTATGGCATTTTCACAGTTTCTTTGAAGAAAAATAGAAAAACTGTATTTTCGCATGCAATTTTTTAAAATTACATAAGAAGAAATTATTTTTACCTGGGATTTTTGGAAATTTCTGCCTAATATTCTTAATTGGAATTGGACTGATGGTAGTTGGCTGGTGGCCAAGTGGTTAAAAAATTGAAAATGGGCAGCAGGCTATCAAATTTGATATTGTGCTTTTTTTGACCACATTTGGGTAGCTAACCAAGCTTCCCTTATAAAATTTGCATCCAAAATGTTTTGATTACACTTGAATGTGTAAGAATAGTCAATTTAAAGTGCATAAAAAAATAAAAAGATAAAGGAGCTTGAAGTATTAACTTTAATTTAAAAAATTTCAGATTTTTCAGCTAATTTACATGAAACAATATTTGTTATATACCTGAAAAATGCTCATTCAAGTAAAAGCAGCTAGATCAATAGAGAAATGTTCCTTCATGCTTTGTAATTTACTGAGACAATCATCCCCTAAAAATGTGCAAGAATCCTTTTTGTCAGCCAAGTTGAAAAATTTCTATAGTCCACATAGACAACAAACCTGTGTGAGGCACTATTGTGCACATACTGTTGCTAGAAACTACAGTTCACCTCATGATGGAATTGCTTCAGAGAATAACAGTAATAGTTTAATTGCCTTTGAGCAATCCAACAATCAGTCAGTCAGCAAAGATAACATTGTTGAATCTGCACTGACTCCTACTGAGAAGCTTGCTGTGCTGGATAGAATTCTTCCCAATGTTCCTCAATCATTCAACATTGTCACTTATGTTAACAGGTAAGTCCAATGTTAAATGCACTCACAATTTTTTTTCAATAAATATAAGTAATATATGCAAAATCATAGGAAAATTATTGAACACTTCTGATTATAAATTTTATTATGGTTTTATTATAACCTCCTTTATTGTACTATATGTATACTGGTACCAATGATGTAGAGGAGCCCTAACTTACATTAAACAAAATTTGCATGTGTTACCAAACTATCATGACCATTTTAAAACATATAAATGCATTTATTTTCTGATTATCTAGAATTAATAGCAAAAACCACCAAAGTATCACTATATATAGCAGCAAAAAGAGTCCAATTGTGGTTTGAATGTTACCGGTACTTTCTCTAAAAAACAATAGCTGATAAAGGTTAACTATTAATAAAGATCACTTATTCTTTTTATTTAAGCTTTACTATTGAAGTATTTATGATAGAAACTTTACGCATTTATATTTTCAGATCAAAAACTCTGCAGGAGCTCATCAAGCTTGGTGTCAACATCAGCAAATATGATGAAGATACTGAGAAAGCCTCTTATGTTCTTCTTCTGGACTTTGAAAAGGACATCAAACCTCATCTATTGTGGGTTGGATGCAAGTTTGACTTTTTGCAGCATATTATTAGAAGCTTGCTGTGCTGGATAGAATTCTTCCCAATGTTCCTCAATCATTCAACATTGTCACTTATGTTAACAGGTAAGTCCAATGTTAAATGCACTCACAATTTTTTTTCAATAAATATAAGTAATATATGCAAAATCATAGGAAAATTATTGAACACTTCTGATTATAAATTTTATTATGGTTTTATTATAACCTCCTTTATTGTACTATATGTATACTGGTACCAATGATGTAGAGGAGCCCTAACTTACATTAAACAACAATTGCTTATGTTACCAAACTATCAAGACCATTTTAAAACATTTAAATGCATTTATTTTCTGATTATCTAGAATGCATGGCAAAAACCACCAAGGTATCACTATATTATATATAGCAGCAAAAATTGTCCAATTGTGGTTTGAATGTTACTTTAAATCAATAGCTGATAAAGGTTAACTATTAATAAAGTCACTTATTCTTTTTATTTAAGCTTTACTATTGAAGTATTTATGATAGAAACTTTACGCATTTATATTTTCAGATCAAAAACTCTGCAGGAGCTCATCAAGCTTGGTGTCAACATCAGCAAATATGATGAAGATACTGAGAAAGCCTCTTATGTTCTTCTTCTGGACTTTGAAAAGGACATCAAACCTCATCTATTGTGGGTTGGATGCAAGTTTGACTTTTTGCAGCATATTATTTTCATTATGAAAATAAGTAGGTAGCTATCATTTGATTAAAAGGACATCAAACCTCATCTGTTGTGGGTTGGATGCAAGTTTGACTTTTTGCAGCATATTTTTTTCATTTTGAAAATAAGTAAAAATAATTTGATTGGTTTACATTGAGATGGACCTAGAACCACATCTATTGTCAGTTGGTGGAAGCAAAGCCAGATGGAATTTTTGCAACAAGATATTTTAATTGAAAAATTGGGTGTTAATCTTGCATTAATTAAGCTTAGGTACATACTTTCCAGAAGACACCAAACCTTTCTATCTTCACTCTAAGGCAAAACCTGGTAGAATTTTTGCATCATGTAATTTTTATATTGAAATTGGCTTCAGTTATGTATTTAGTTTACTGTTGATGTTTGCTACATATATGTTGCTGAGCCAACAAAATTGTGTCGTGGCAACCTTTCACAGCACTATTTGAAACATCTTTTCACTGCAATGAACTGAACTTTATTTTCAGTTTTCTTCATCAAGTGGGTGTGCCAGTGGAGAAATGGGCTCGAATTCTCACCATTAATCCCTATCTTCTCAAAGAAGACCTGGACGTTCTTCACTCTAGAATCCAGTACTTAGTAGCCAAGAAGTTCACACCACAATCTATAGCAACTGTTGCAGCATTTCCAATTTGGTTATCCCATTCGTGAGTGTAAAGATGTCAGCAAAATATAGTTACATATCAAAAAGATCACCTGGAGTATAATTTATGTAAACTATGTAATTAAACTAATCTATAATATTTTGCATTTGATTTTAAAGCAACAGCATCTTGATCTAATAAAGCTTGTTCCGAGAAATTTAATGTCAATTAAATATCTGGAGGTATATATTGTTTGCCTGATTTGTTTAGTTAAACTTTCATTTACTTTATCTAATTGCTGATGTTTTCTTCTCCAAAAACTATCAAATTACTATCTGTTGTTATTAATTTTGAAAAAATATTTTCTAATGCTAATCATTCAGATGATTTTGTTCATCTGTATATTGTAATTGATTTATATAATAATAAACTCTAATATAAACTCTAATTTATTTTTCAGAATCGAGAGTATTGACAGCAAGTTGGGTTTCCTTCAAAAAGAATTTCATCTTTCTGGCGCTCAGGTTCGCGCAGTAGCAACGAGGCTGCCCAGAATTGTCTTCTATAATCAAATGAAAGTCAGGGTATGTAAGCCTAGCCAGAATTGTCTTCTATAATCAAATGAAAGTCAGGGACCCAGGGTACGTGAGCCTAGCCAGAATTGTTTTCTATAATCAAATTACCCAGGGTACGTGAGCCTAGCCAGAATTGTCTTCTATAATCAAATGAAAGTCAGGGTACTTAAGCCTAGCCAATTGATTGAATGTTGAATGAATGAAATTGAATGAAACTATTTTGGCAACAGGCCATGGGCCTATTTCTTCAGTGCCGACATTTCTATTCTATTCTATCACTAATATAGATATCATTTAATTTAAAGGATATCCACATTTTTTATCATTTTTAGCGCATTTTCTCATTTGTGGAAAAATGCACTATTGTGCTCGCCATGTCCGTCCGTCTGTCTGTCTGTCCGTGACTTCACGTTTTCGTCAACGAGAAAATGCCACTGCACTGTCACTCACTGCAGTGAGTACTGCGTTACTATATTTTTTCTTTATTTTCGTATATCTTGTATCCTGTTCCTTTAGTTAGGACTGCAAGGATTGGCATATAAAATAATAATGATAATGTCTTAGTAAACTTGATAATTTGTTGATTTATTTTTTGTACCCAAACATTTGGCATCTAATATAAATGTTTGAAAAATGTAAAATTTAGTATTGAAGATTATGTTGGTTAGTGTCATTAGAAAACTTCAAATAATAGTTCTCCTTTTGACTGTTGCTCTATATTCTTCATGAATTTTATGTGTTTACATTGTGAATCAGTCCAATAATCGATGTAATTTTAACTTCCTAAATACATTAGCTAAGACTTAATATAAACTTGATTGTTTGCTTATAATCTACAGCGAGTGAAGTACATCCTGAGTGATGAATTCGGCTTTTCAAGAGAACAGCGAGCGCAGCTTCTGGTTGAAAATCCCCGCATCTATCATTTATGTACGAAAATTCATCTTTCAACTTGCATGGCGTAACAATGTCAATTATTTTTATCATAGAGCCTCTTATCAAGCAACAGTTATATTCTCCTTGTCAGTAGGTACTCTTGTTTAATTAAAAAAAATAATTGTTCAAAGAGGGTTAACTATTTTATCCATGTAATTTGTGTTAGCAGAGCTTTCTGCATTTTTTTTTATCTGGCTGATGTGCCTTAAAGAGTAAAGACTTGAGTCGTGGACCCATGATTGAAAACTAACATAGACAATATATCACCTGGTTTAACAACTTTCTACGTAAAAGCTTTTCTCATTCTACTTGAATTGTTTAGTGATCTATCTTTCAGTTTGCATATTTTTTCTGTATATTGCTTGTGTTTATTTAATTTTTTCATTCCCTGTTGTTCATTACATTGAATTAAATGCTATTTGTTTGGAAAGTGTCACCCATCGGAGCTGCTTATTTATAAAATGTTTTTGCGTATTTTTTCAGGCGCTTATCAGACTACAGACAAACTGAGATTAATCACCAAGAAAATGCTGATCCCAGTGGATATGATCGTAAAGTGCAATAAAATTCTGACGTGCAGACTTCACATCCTTGATAACCGGCATTTCTTTCTCAAGTAAGCCTTTTTTGATGCATCTATGTTTTGATTTAATTTCCCTCAATAGTTTTGAAATTGAATTCCACATACCGATTCTTTCTTTTGCTACGCTGCTCTTATCTACTTACTTACCAGTCACTAATTAGTTGGTCTTAGTCGGAAATTCGAAGTGTCAGTAACTTTGATGATTAAAAAGTCTACCAACCTAACTTGTGATACTCCCCCTTTCGATCATTACACTTGATATGTTTTTGTCCGTGTAGCAGCCTTTGATTTACTAGCGCATACAACAGAAGTCACTTGGCTAGAAGAATGAGTATCAGTTGTGCTCTAGTCAAAAGGTAGATTGATGAACTTTAACCCAGTGGTTAAAGTTCAGAGTGCCAAGATTGGAACAGAGAGGCGCGGGTTTGATCCCAGCTCTGTGCGCCATTTTCAGGTCAGAATCGGCGAGGAGGCCGGGCGGTAAAGTAAAAGCAAAATTGAATCAGTGAGTTGCGCGTTCGAGACCGCAACAAGCTGTGGATATTCTGCAATGTTAAGAATCGGCGACAGGCCTACGGCCTAATAAACGCTGAAATCGCTATTTTATATAATTGTTAAAGTTCAGAGTACCAGGATTGGAACAGAGAGGCGCGGGTTCGATCCCAGCTCTGTGCGCCAGTTTCAGGTCAGAATCGGCGAGGAGGCCGGGCGGTTAAGTAAAAGCAAAATTGAATCAGTGAGTTGCGCGTTCGAGACCGCAACAAGCTGTGGATATTCTGCTATGTTGACAATCGGCGACAGGCCTACGGCCTCATAAACGCTGAATTCGCTATTATTATTATTACTTGAAACTGCAATTTATTGTGTCAGACTAGAGCCACGACATATTTCACATCCACACTTGCATTGCAGATCTCTGGATCGAGCTCAGTACAACCCAACTCTTCCACGCTACGTGAGCCCTGAGTTGCTTGCCACACTCCCCGATGCCGATTTTGTATCTTCACTAGCCAAGTCCACTATGGAAGCTTATCACATGTACCTTAAAACACTGTGAAAATAAAACACTGATGTATGTGGCTTTTCTTTACCTTACTACTGAGTTACAAGCGTTTTTACGTTCTTCAACCTCCACAAACATTTGTCTGATTTACCAATTTTCTGAAATCATCTTTCAAATCACTAATTTTATAATGTGGCCCATATGGGCTATAGGGTGGCCCAGTGGTTAAAGTTCGTTGTATCAAGAGAGACGCGGGTTCGATCCCAGCACTGTGCGACAGTTTCAGGTCAGAATCGGCAAGGAGGCCGGGCGGTGAAGCGCAGTAGAATTTGAATCAGTGAGTTGCGAGTTCGAGACCGCAACAAGCACCAGCGTGAAACACTGGCAGTCCTTGGTTTTGTGTAGCTTCCGCGTTTTGTCTTGTTGTAATAAAGCGATCCATCCTAAACTTCAGTATCCAAATTAAACTGACTCCGAAGGTTCTTCGTCCCAATTTTATTCTGCTTTCGTCAGTTGAATGCTCATGTGTTGAATCTTGAATTTCTAAGCAGGATCTACGCGACCTCAGTTCGCAACGCCTGTGTTCACGAGTTGAAACTCTTCTGCTTTGATCTGACTCAAAAAGATCTTGATATAATAATTAGTCAGTCGCCAAGGATACAAAATGGATTTACACTGATTATTTTCTTTATTTCACTCAAAACTTCAAGTTTCCCAAAAGTTGACCATCGAATTTATTATTTATTTTGTCGCTTGCGACGTTAAAATTTTGCCATCGTGAAATTCGATTTCGACTGGAAATAAGAGCAAGGTGCGGTAAACCACGGAACTTCTCGTGGGTCAACCTTATATAGTTCAACCATGCGGTAAACTATCTACGAAAACGCGCTACAATAAAAAATTTAGAACTCACAAATAAATAGTGGGCTACCAAATATCAAAAATAATTTCGACCGCACCAACTCCAAATACAACGAAATCAAATCTCACACGTGTATCGATTAACCTAACCTAACCTAGTAGGGGGAATACTGTTGAATCCAAATCCAATTAAAGGTCATCATCGATAAATTTTTTTAGCGGGAATAGTCACTCACGTTTTTGCGAGACAGCATGGGTAAAGTTAAATGCGATTTATGTTTACGAGTGAATTATAACATTTATGTGTTGTAAAGGAGAAAAAATTATTAATTATTTATGAATTTTAAATTTGAACCTTTCCCTAAAACGAATGTTTCCTGTAATAAGTTGCCAAGCCGATCACTATTTTAATATTGAGTGAAAGTATTCGCATGGTTGAATTCAATCGAGCATTCGAGGCACTGTGATGAAATAAAATTCTTTAGTTTCCGTGTAAAAAGTTTTCTTTGTTGCTGATTGCAGTTTCCCGTTAAGTTTCGCCATTCTTCTAATTCATTCATGTGTTCGTCAGTTGAGGCGGTGTTTCGTGTCAATGCTTTAGTTAGCTTGTGGCATGCATTTTGGAAGTCAGTGTGTACAGGCTTGGACCGTGTCTAAGGTAAGTAAAGAACAATTAGTAAAAACATCTCAAGTTATAGCCAATGAGCAGTCGCATACTCCCACTCAGAGTCAGAGCTCGTCCTCGACCAATGATAACTTTCCCAAGTCGAGCTCCCTTTCACTGCACCTTGGCACTTTTACTGTCGACTGCTCGGGATAACGTTCATTCAATCGGAATTCGGAAGTGTGTTCTCAACTAACACAATTTTTTCATTATTTATGATTGCGAGTTGTTGGTAACTACTTATTTATCTGGTTATTGTTAGTTATCTGCCTACAAAATGGTTATAAATCTAAGTTTAACTTTCTATGATTCGTTCGAACTTCGAGATGAAGAAACTCAAGCCTTCGTGGTTTGTGATGTGTTTACGGTCTACTTCCAATAATCATTAACTTGACGTGCATCCTATATCTACTATAACATAATGGCCGATATTGAGTTGAAGACAGATACTGAAATTGATAATGATAATCAATCAGATCACTGTGATATGCCTTATTATGGCAACGTTCCAACACCGAGTGGAAGCAATCATGAGAGTGAAGAAGATGGCTTCGATTACGCGGGAGAGTTGCCTCTTGAAGTCATAACGACTGTCACCAAGGATGTGTCTACTCCCGTCCTCAAAGTGAAGAGCAACGGCGTTTTAACTCATAGGAACATTTTCACCGATTCTGAACGTGCCATATTGAAAGATATTGTGTTAAATTACCATGAAATTGTTGATACAAGAAGTAGATCACGTGACACATTTCTGGAAAAGCAAAATGCTTGGGAGAAGATAGTGCTTGAATATAATGAAAAGCCCAATATGCAGCCAAGAACAGTTAAAGAGCTTCGTAAATGCTGGGATAACATGAAGTATCGAGCTAGACAAGCTGAAAAAGAATTGCAACAAAAATCCGTGGAGGAAGGCTACTATCAAATGTTAACCGGCAGTGCACATGGGGATTTAAACACCATAAATGATTCTGAAGTTATCAATTCTCTTGATGTCGGATCAGGCGTTTCAGTTGGTGTCGTGAATCCTTCTGTCAGCCTATGCAGCTCAGGTGAGCATGTCTTGCTTAATAATTTGTGTATTGCTCTAGATTTATTGTCCCATGTATATGAACCTTTTAATATCAGTTTTTAAACCTTATTAATATTCAGGTTTCCATTGTATTTCTCATTAATTTATTGAAATTAAAGGCCATCTCAATAAATTACTTGTTACAGCTTTAATTATTATTTGTCTCATTATGTGTTGAAATACTAGTTTAGAGCTAAAGAATTTTACTACAAATGTTTCATTTTTCAGATGGAGTTCTGACATCTTCTGGAGAAGAATCTGACCCTTCACAGCCAGTTTCCAAGAAGGCTCGCAGTGACGCCCCCAAGCTATCAAGTCTTCTTCTAGGCAATAATATTTCTGCTAAAGTCAATGGAGTCAAAGAAAATACCGCTGAATTAAGCTATAGAGGTGATAATGAACCTTGTATTGCGGTAGAGTCTGATTATGACATATCATCATCCACAAGTGCTGCTAAAAGCAGAGATGTAAACTTGAATGGTTTCAACACTCATGCCATTCTAGCAGCTGACATACTACCTAAAATTATACCTCCAGGAGTTTCTGTTACTAGGATCCCATCATCTAAAGGGTTGCCTACTACATTTAATTTAGGTTCTGGCATGACCATCACTTCTCAAACATCTAACGCATCACCAGTTCTAAAAGCAATGCCTTCATTAAAAAAAATTAATAACAAGATTGGAACTTCAAGAAAGTTTAGGAGTAAAAACCTGAATTTGCCTCCTAGACTGGACCAAGAAGAAATATCTTTTTCATCATATGATGCTAATGATGATATCCAATGTAAAGAGCTCCATGCTAGGCTGTTATCTAAAAGAATTGAGTATGAGCAAGCTGAGCATATAATGAGAATGAAAATGCTAGAGAAGCAAATGAATGTTTATTCTCAGCAGGCTAATTATTGGAGCTTGAAACTAAGACTTTTGAAAGCTAATAAAGACACACAAGATCATATGTATGTTAATGGAGAATCATATATTTAGTATCTTTCACAAATATTTTTGTACTTATTCTAATATTTTTATACATATATGGTCTGAGGCTTTATTCATCATGTTTATACCATTATCAATGCTGTTAACGTAAATGTCATAAATATTTTGTGCTTTTGGCTTTTGTTCAAATTTATTGATAGAGGTAAAGTGAAATTACAGGGCTTCCGTTCTGTGTACTGAAGTGAAGGTTACTTATACAATTTAGAAAAAAGCGTAGTCATGTATAGTTTGAGTATAATATATTTATGAGTATTTCTAGCTGACATGGTTTAGGTAGTAAATTCCGTGTTGAAATAAATCTGAATGGTTGTGCATTTGATGGTAGTGGTTGCCTAGTGATGAATTTTGTGGTACCTATCAAACCTGAACTACCTATGGTGAAAAATTGTCCTCAATAACAGGTAAAGCGAAGTTTGGTAAAGGTATTTAAATTTTTTTTATACTTTTTTTCTTGTTCAGTTTTAGAGTCTTTGTTCTTGTTATCCATTTGTTTTGTGAGTTTTCAATTCTTGAAATTTTCTGATTTTATGTCCCAATTGTATTAATATACAAGTTGAGTATATACCTATACTATTTATTTTGCACTAGTGTGTTAGGAAAGATTTTTCAATTTTTGTGTGTGGTATTAAAGACAAGCAAGTACCTAGTTCCTGTATATATTTATTATTTTTATGCTAATTTTTATCTACAGCGCTAATTATCTGAATTTACTATGTAATATCGTTCAAAATTTCATTGTTTAACTTAAGTGAGAAAGAATATGAATTTTTTTGAAACTCAACTGTAAAATTTCTTTGAAATTCATTGACCGTTTCTATTTGGGGTGTGCCAACTCTGAAAGCGCTGCGACTCATACATGTGCTACTGACACTAGTGAATCCTGTAAATTCTGCTACGATGAAAAATTAACTAGTTTGTTTGCCTTGTTGTACAAGAACACATCTGATCAACACTAACACTTTCACAACACTTTTTATCAGTTAACCAAAGAACTCTTGTATTGTTAAATTAGATTTTTTTATTATCTTGTCAAACGTTTTCAAGAGAATGTCTTTACATTTTTTTTCTATTTTGTCATAATTTTTCTATTAGTTTATGCGTTTCCATTGTTTTTATTTTATGGCTTGTTTGAAAGAATTAGCTTGTGCTAAAATAACAGTTAAGCTCTTTTTCTGTGTTTACATCTTGCCTATTGCCGCCAACGCATAGTCTGTTCAATCAAACTTGATTGAAGGCCCCTCGTTGAATTTTGAATTTATTCAACTGTACGCAAACCTGTAATTCATCAGTAAACTTATACTTATTTCTTTTAAATTGGTTGTCGAAGTCAGTACATAAAATATGTAACAATGTAATTGTGGTGAGGACTTGAAATATTCCTGTAAATGCAGCAGAGGTAATGTATCTCTTATTTATTGATAGGTTTTGTGCCGCAATAGAAACCTTTAAAACGTGCCAAAGTGCTGACTGATGGTCAGATCTATTGTTCGATTGGTATGATGCCGTAGATTATTTATTAGTATATACTTATGTACGTTGCCATAGGATACAGAGATTTTGTATCAATTTGCCAATACGGCATAGGGCTGAAAAACTTTCTGCCGTCAAATTATTTAGAATATATTTCTGTGTTTCTAGGTCTTATCAGTTGAGACACGATATATTGGAAGATTTCCAAATGAAAGCTAAAATTTTACAGAAAAATGCAATTCTCTTGAGGTACTTCGCCTTTTCCCACTACTGGACCGCAGCCTTTGTTTCTTTCTTTTGTAATTAAAGCTCAATCGTCGAAGGTTCTTATATTCTACAAATTTTTTTTTGCCCTTCAATGAAGTCAATAGCTTCTATATTTATGGTATATATATATATATCTATGTTTTCTAACATAGTTTTCTCCGTAATTTAGCGTGGCCGGCAAGCGTAGCAGCTGCCGATTTTTTAAGACTAACAAGACAAATATTTTTTGCAATCGCGGTTGTGATGTGTTCTAGCTTGCAATTGTTGATAGTTTGCATTTGAATTTAATTTTGTTTTATTTAATTAAAAAATATACCGTCGTCTCCCTGTGACGGTCGAATGTCCCAATAACTGATTTTGGAGACCACAAGAATTAAATGAAATATTGTGCCTAATTCCATTCGGTTTACAGTGTTACTAAGTTCTGGCTTAGCTGCGTTTGTATATTTCCTTCACTTAGTTTTGTATTACACATTTTTAATGAAGAAATTCATTACGTCGAGTTTATTGTTTATTTTATTATCTTGATCGGGGATGTTCGCTGTTGTGAAAGTTTCTGTTCAAAAACTTGTATGCTGTGTCATGAAGGTGTTATGAATTTTTGTTCAATTTTTTTCATATCATAATATGAGATTTTACAGTATATACCTGCAACTATATTTCCGACACTTACGCAGCATAAACCAACATGTACAGTTCCATACAGTGATAATAAAATCATTATCAGATGACAGGATTGAAGTCTCACGTGGTTGTGAAGCTCTGATGTTACGAGATGTAATTTAACGTTCGAGATTCTGTCATGTGGCACCACGCGGAAATTATGTTCACTACCGTAAGTGTCCCAAAGAGAAGGATGGTTTTCTTTTTATTTGTTAAAATTCTAAGTAATATATCTTTTTCACTTTTTTTGAACTCAGCTCCCAAAGTCGTGGCATTTTCTCGGCTGTTCATCATGCCTAATTTGAATCTAATGAATTGTGTTCGATTTACTTCATTTGCACTTAATGAGCTGATCAATTTAAGAACCATGTCCTCGGGCAAATCTTCTAAACCCATTAATTTCCCCATTACAGTTTGTATTTCGGATATTAAATCGGTTGTTATTTGTATCACTAAAAGGCTTGTCCGGTTTGCCCGCATTTGTGTTGTCTTCGTAGGAGCGACGTTCCCTCAAGTTCCATGGGACGTTGAGCCTTTTGTTATAGATGGTCTGTCCCTCTAAGTGCCTCATCGTCCATGTTCTAACTTACAAAAATATATAATTGAGACACATGAACTTTTTTTTTCTCCACTCTGACCGCTAAAATAATTTAATTTTTACAGATGATTTGATTTCCTCAAGCAGATTGTTGCCGAAATTCTGCTTGTATGTGCGGAGGGGTGCGCATTATACTCATCGTATTTTCATGTCGCACACATTTAGCGCTAGTAATTAAATTGCTAGCTTTTTGAAATTGATATAGTATTCAATTTGGTCTTTAACGCCACCCATACGATCAGAGTTTGTGAAATACAGAAGTTGCTGCCCCGTTAAATATTCTCTCCCTTGAAAAAGGTTGTTTCCGTTTGCATTGTAATCAATAGGACAGTCGGTAATATTGAACAAATAATAATAAATTGTTGTCAATTTTTCATTTGCCATTTTGGCCTTTCACTGATTACAAAGTCCCGGGCTTCCTTGCTGATATCGACCAGAATTTTCACAGCTAATTGTGGGTATGTAACCCTCAACTCGCTCCTCCTATCTTGATAATCTTTAAGCATTCTGCCTTTATCTAATAAAAGTGACTAAAATAACTATCATCTTGCACCTAGATTGGTAAAATTGGCAAGTTTGTTTAGCCTGAACGGCGAGGAGCTCAAAAGTCTGTCCCTAAACATGTTATAGAATAGAATAGAAATGTCGGCACTGAAGAAATGGGCCCATGCTCGTTCTGATCAAATAAATTGTTCAGAATGACGCTTCACCTTCTCCTCAGATCCTATCACATCGAAAAAATCTAGATAATTACGGCAAAAAAGAATGAACTAATTCTTTGAATTTTATTCTCATTCTTAATGAATGAATTTGTATAATTTATTTAAACGTTGTCAAGATTTCACACGCCGTTCATCTAGAATGGGATTCTATTATTGTATGCACGTGTTTGTATTAAATAATAATATTGTATTATATTATTTATTATTGTATGCACCTGTTGAATATCTGTGTGTTCCTTGAATTGGTTAATAACATTTCTGTATTAATCTCTAGATCAACTTGGTGCAGGCGTGCGCATAGAAGACAGTGATCAGAGCAAGCATGTCCGGCAACTACTACTTCGCCATCGTGGGGCACTTGGATAATCCGCTCTTCGAGATGGAGTTTTCTCCCTCCAACAAGGAGCCCAAGGCGAGTCTTCTGCGATGCTTAATTTATACAACACTTCTCTTTAACTGCACTTTTTGTTGTTTTTACAACACTTCTCTTTAACTTCACTTCTTGTTGTTTTTTTTAGAACACTTCTTTCTAACTTCACTTCTTGTTGTTTGTTTTTACAACACTTCTCTTAACTTCACTTCTTGTTGTTTTTACAACAGTTCTCTTTAACTTCGCTTCTTGTGGTTTTTAAAACACTTTTCTTAACTTCGCTTCTTGTGGTTTTTAAAACACTTTTCTTAACTTCACTTCTTGTTGTTTGTTTTTAGAACACTTCTCTCTAACTTCACTTCTTGTTGTTTGTTTTTACAACACTTCTCTTAACTTCACTTCTTGTGGTTTTTACAACACTTCTCTTTAACTTCACTTCTTGTTGTTTGTTTTTACAACACTTCTCTTTATTTGTTGTTTTTACAACACTTCTCTTTAACTTCACTTCTTGTTGTTTTTACAACACTTCTCTTTAACTTCACTTCTTGTTGTTTGTTTTTACAACACTTCTCTTTAACTTCACTTCTTGTGGTTTGTTTTTACAACACTTCTCTTTAACTTCACTTCTTGTGGTTTTTAGAACACTTCTCTTTAACTTCACTTCTTGTTGTTTGTTTTTAGAACACTTCTCTCTAACTTCACTTCTTCTTGTTTGTTTTTACAACACTTCTCTCTAACTTCACTTCTTGTTGTTTTTAAAACACTTCTCTTTAACTTCACTTCTTGTTGTTTTTACAACACTTCTCTTTAACTTCACTTCTTGTTGTTTGTTTTTACAACACTTCTCTTCAACTTCACTTCTTGTTGTTTGTTGTTTTTACAACACTTCTCTTTAACTTCACTTCTTGTTGTTTTTACAACACTTCTCTTTAACTTCACTTCTTGTTGTTTGACTGCCTGCTACAAATCTTATACGTTATCTATATTTAACACACTTCTTCCTGTCCAATCTATCTGAAATTTTGCACGCTTGCATAAAGTCGGAGACAATGCATGAATCAACTGACAGAATAAATAATTTAAAAAAAATCATGTATAAAACCCTTTGAAAATAATTTAGTTAATATTTACAAATAAAATAAGAAATTCATTGTACATGTGTAACATTGGATACACTGGCTCCTTTAGATGTGTTGTCTTTAAAAAGTAATTTTTAAACGCATATTATTCAACTTCTTAATTGGCTCCTCGTGATTACCATCATAATCTTGAGAAGGGTTTCGAGCGTAGCAATCCCAGGCCACGCTTTAGCGTTGACTGAGTATTATGATGATATTATTGACTAAAATGACTTTGTAATACGCAGATTTTGGTATTCTTCACTTTCATTGTTGTGTAAAAAAAAAAAAGAATCTTTAGTACTTATGCTTATATAGGTACCTATTCTTATTTTATTTTTCAACACGTTCTTTAAAAAATCCTCTTCGAAAAAACTGTCCTCATCGTAAAATAAAAAGTCTTTCATCCACAATTTTTCTGTTCGTGCCTTTAGCTAACTCGAGTTTTCCTGCCCCATTAAACAAATCGTTATTTCATTTGATGTTTATGCTCCACACCGTTATTTAAAATGACAGGAACGTTGTTAAATGTTATTTAACAACCTTCTATGTTAAATGCTATTTAACTTGTTATTTAACAAATTGTTATATAACAAACAAATTTAACAACCTTTTATGTTAAATGTTATTAACAACAACCTATGTTAAATCTTATTTCACGCACCAGAAAGAAGAGCACCGCCACCTGAACCAGTTCATCGCACACGCCGCGCTAGACTTGGTGGACGAAAGCATGTGGACCAGCAACAACATGTACCTCAAGATAGTCGACAAGTTCAATGAATGGTTAGTTGTATGAGTGTGATGTATGACTGTGATGTATGTTCAACATGTACCTCAAGATAGTCGACAAGTTCAATGAATGGTTAGTTGTATGACTGTGATGCATGTTTAACATGTACCTCAAGATAGTCGACAAGTTCAATGAATGGTCAGTTGTATGAGTGTGATGTATGTTTAACATGTACCTCAAGATAGTCGACAAGTTCAATGAATGGTCAGTTGTATGACTGTGATGTATGTTTAACATGTACCTCAAGATAGTCGACAAGTTCAATGAATGGTCAGTTGTATGACTGTGATGCATGTTTAACATGTACCTCAAGATAGTCGACAAGTTCAATGAATGGTCAGTTGTATGAGTGTGATGTATGTTTAACATGTACCTCAAGATAGTCGACAAGTTCAATGAATGGTCAGTTGTATGACTGTGATGTATGTTTAACATGTATCTGAAGATAGTCGACAAGTTCAATGAATGGTCAGTTGTATGAGTGTGATGTATGTTTAACATGTACCTCAAGATAGTCGACAAGTTCAATGAATGGTTAGTTTTATTAGTGCCTAATATTGACTGTGATGTAGGTATGTTTAACATGTACCTAAAATTTGTTGACAGATTCAATGTATGCTAAGTTTTATTAGTGCCTAATATTGACTGTGATGTAGGTATGTTTAACATGTACCTAAAATTTGTTGACAGATTCAATGTATGCTAAGTGTCTGAGAGTAATTCATTTACTCATACAATGTATGAGTTGTACAAGTCTAATTCGTACTCAAGATATTCACTANTTATTAGTGCCTAATATTGACTGTGATGTAGGTATGTTTAACATGTACCTAAAATTTGTTGACAGATTCAATGTATGCTAAGTGTCTGAGAGTAATTCATTTACTCATACAATGTATGAGTTGTACAAGTCTAATTCGTACTCAAGATATTCACTATAATTGCATGATGTATCGTATGCATGCATACAAATGCACGACTTAATGTCTGGAATGAGCTGTGTTTTTCTTATATACAGCCAAAAAAATTAATCCTTTATTTTCCAGAACAAAACATCCAATATTTTCGAGAGAAGGCCAAAGCGTTGTTTACCTTAAATATAACGATATTATAACATCAATATTATAACAATAATATATACAATAAAACAATATTATAACAATATAACACTATTATTGTAATTAAAGTTAAACTAACTAATATTATTTCATTGTGTAGGGTAAACTAACTAATAATATTTAATAACTAATATTATTTTAGGTACGTCTCAGCGTTCGTCACGGCTGGTCGTATCCGCATGGTCTGCCTTCATGACGTTAAGAACGAAGACGGCATCCAGAAATTCTTCGTAGAGATGTACGAAACTTACATCAAAGTGAGTACAACTTTGTCTTGCCCAGCATTGTGTTTTTATACAAAATTTTAATTAATTGGTCTTCCTGTATAATTATTTATTGTGTTCGCGTTTGAGTTCCGATTAGGATTCATCGCAGAAGTATTATATATCAGTGTGCACTAGTTTACTTAAGGTATGTTGTTGTATAATTATTGATTGTGTTCACGTTTGAGTTGAGTTCCAATTATGATTCATTGCAGAAGTATTAGTGCGTTATTTAGCTACTTCAATTTCATAACATTAAAAAATTTACGACATGAATTTCAAATGGAATTATGAGCAATGGAATAAATTCAAACGGGCGAGACGTGAACTTCATAACTGTTATTAAATTATAAATTATTATTTATAATTTATTTATAAGTTATTAAGATAATTTATTTGTTATTTATCTCCAGCACTCTATGAACCCGTTCTACGAGCCCAACACTCCTATCAACTCGCCCGCGTTTGAGAAGAAAGCTTCAATTTACGGACGGAAATACCTCACGGGTTGACATCTTCATTGTTATTACATGAACATACAAACCTCTAACTCGTTATTATTTGACTCTTTGTTATTATTATTTATTATTAGAGTTATTCACATTCCCTAAGCTAATGTAGAACATCACTGTCAGATCTGTTTTTGATGGCACGGCATTTTTTGGATCGCCGTAGGTTTTTATATTAAAATATTTTGGAAGACTGAATTTTGACAACCATTCATTGCGTCAGAAATACAAAACCAGATTTCAGTCACTTTTCAGCGTTTTCTTCAGCCCTTTGAACTTCATAACTAGGTAGGCTTACCAGGATTTAAATTTTAACTTTTTTTCGTTCATGATCTTGTTCATCTTTCGTAATCTTGAGAAGTTTTACCTACTAGAAATTAGATAATAGCGCTAGCTAAACTGAAGAGATTTTCAAATTGTTTAATTTTTTTCTTCGTTCATGATATATTCTTGAGAAGCTATTTGGTGATATTCCAGATAACTTAATAAGTTCTCTCATTTATAAAGCCAATTTAGTAAAAGTAATAAAGGGTCATAATTTATTATAAACTCACCGTATTTTACGCTCTGAAGCCGTTAAAGCTGCTTGGGATATAAAAAAATACATTCTTCGTTTACAATATATATATATATAAATAGTTATTAACCATTCTCTAAACTATATTGTGCGTTTTTATAATTTTCTGTCTTAACAAGGACTAAGAACTATATTTTAATAAAGGATTAAACTTGTTTAAAGGTTTACACTCAATAAGTCGTATATCTGACCGATTTTATCGGTGATTTCTATCGACCCGATATTCGAGGATTCCGCTCCACGCATCATACTTTGCTTCTATCAGTTCATAATTTGTTTAACTTTCAATTTCATAACATTAAAAAATTTACGACATGAATTTCAAATGGAATTATGAGCAATGGAATAAATTCAAACGGGCGAGACGTGAACTTCATAATTGTTATTAAATTATAAATTATTTGACTAGAGTTTGTGCGATGGAATTTCTTGAGGTTCGCTATGACTTAGAAACAAACAATAGATTCATGATTCAAGTATAGATGATGAATGAACTAGAGTTCGTGGTTATGCCAAACTTAATTTTGGAAAGTTTCTTTCGGCACTTGCCCAATACCAAGTTCGAGTACCTGAAAACTCGCACGATTCATTCGTTTGGAACTAAAATTCAATTCAAGCACTATTCACGACTAGAAAATAACATAATAACTATTGTTAAATGAATAATAGTGAAGCAAGCGGTAGCGGTTAAATGTACCTGGTGAGAGGGACTAAAAAAAAAAAGAGTTCTAATTTCATCAGCCTATCGCTTTTTTGGTTTTAAACAACTTAATCAACTAATTAAACCTTTACGTACAATACATACGACTACCGTATAACGGACGATCACCGTATAATATACGATCACCGTATAACGTATGATCACCGTATAACGTATGATCATCGTATAGCGTACGATCACCGTATAACGTACGATCGCCGTATAACATAGGAACAATATATGACTTTAGGAAAGCAGCCTCTAGCAAATTTGAGCCGCCATGTATAGTAGGAACTCTGACGTCAAACTAACCATTATCTACATGCTGATGTATAACATAATGTAAAGGCGTTTATTGAAGATGATATGGAATAAATTTCCTTTATGTTCCAGTAAATACATATAATTTTATGGTTATTCAGGGTCACACAATCGATAACGAAAGATATGTCTTGCCTGCGTATCAAACTGATGCAATTATAAATATAGTAAAGATAATTTTGTTCGAGATACGAAAATCCGTTATCGGCGTATATACAAATATTACTGCAATTTATTAAAGTAGACTAATAAATCGTATGCTCATTCGTTATAATATTTAAAATTACTACGCATTCATTATTGAATTGAAATAATTATTATTCATTGTACGGTATTTTTTGTAGAGGAAATCTGGAAACGATTCAATGTGAATTTATTCAGATAATTCAGGATTTTTTATGCTAAAATTTCAATGTAATTCATCAAAGTAATTCTTGGAATTTCAGGAGTAACTTTCCATGAAAAAAGTAATGAGCACCTTACAGATCTAAAAATTGAGGCTGGGTTGACGTTTAGCAGACGATGTGTCTACTTGACTTCTGCCTTAGGATGTGTGAAAATCCTTTCCATTTTTCCGGCCTTCCTAACGATCAAACTTTGGGGAAAGTTTTTGGGGTGAAGAAAAAGAAAGGAAGTTCGTAGGTAGAGGATAGGATTTTGGGAGTTCGTAGGTGGAGGATAGGATTTCGGGAGTTCATATGTGGAGGATAGGATTTCGGGAGTTCGTAGGTAAAGGATAGGATTTTGGGAGTTCATAGGTGGAGAATGAAGGTTTATGGAGTATTACTGTTTGTTGAGAGCACTTTCATTTCGGATGGTGAAAGTGAATGAAAAATAAATACTGGTAGTGTGTGAAACATAGTACATTCTTTTCAGCGCAGAGCGTGGTTACCATCTCCACAAAGTTAAAGAATGAATAAAAGATGCCAATGAATAAAAGAGATGGTGAAAAAGTGTGAAAGAAGCTGAATAAAATTAGTAGAAGTGTGTGAAACATAGTACATGCTTTTCAGCGCAGAGCGAGGTTGAAGAATGAATAAAAGATGCTAATGAATAAAAGAGATCGCGAAAAAGTGTGAAAGAAGCTGAATAAAATCACTTAAATCAGTGGAAGGGTTGACATCGTACACATCATTCCGGGCGTTCCCCCGGAGTCCCGTATGTGGAGGTACGCGGTTGCCTGCTCCTGAGGGTGGCGGCGCCGGCAGGATACTGCTTCCTTCTCCTGCCCAGGATCTTGCCTATGAGGAGCACGAGCAGCGCCAGCAGCAGCAGCAAGCACAGCACAGTGAGCACCCACGTCGCCACCTGTTCATTTACAGTTAAATATTACGTATGAGAACGAAAGAAAATATATTGTATAGAAAAATGAGTTTAAAATGTACTGTATGGCCGCATTAATGTGAAATACACTGTATAGCAGCATAAGTTTAAAATATACTGTATGGCCACATTAATGTGAAATACACTGTATAGCAATATGAATGGAAACTAAACTGTATGGTAGCAATATCAGTTGTAAATAAACTGATAATAATAAATAAACTAAACACACATCACCAGAAGGATACATCACACATCACCTACCAGCTGAAGGATACATCACACATCACCTACCAGCTGAAGGATACATCACACATCACCTACCAGCTGAAGGATACATCACACATCACCTGTCAGCTGAAGGATACATCACACATCACCTGCCAGCTGAAGGATACATCACACATCACACGTCACCTGCCAGCTGAAGGATACATCACACATCACCTGCCAGCTGAAGGATACATCACACGTCACCTGCCAGCTGAAGGATACATCACACATCACACATCACCTGCCAGCTGAAGGATACATCACACATCACCTGCCAGCTGAAGGCCTCGTCCAGTTGGTAGCTCATGGTCTCGAGCTTCGGAAGCGTTTGCTGCCACAGGTTGCGTTCCTGCCCGACATTGGGAAAATTTTTTTAAAATAATAATTAAATAGTCATTAATTGAACAAATTAATAATTTAAATAATTAAAGATAATATAATAGTTATTTATTATAAATAAAACTAAATATAAATAATATAATAAAAAGGATTTGAAATATCACTGAATGACGAAAATAATAGCCGTATTAACGGCAAGTTTATGGAATTATTTATTTGTTATCTTAATAAAAATGTATGAGCTTTTATTAGCGTTATTGACGGTGTGAATGTTGATATTTAAAGTGCCAGATGATGATGTTCAACATATGGCGTGGTGATGAATGCATTGGATTAAATTTCAATGTACTGTAGTAAAGTAATGTTTCTAACACTTTTGTGATATTATGTTGTGCCGAGTCTATAGTGAATTTTTGACGTAATTTTTGCAGTTAAGGATAAAATAATATTGCAACATAAAAATTTCAAAACGTTAATATAATAAATTTAATCGAATTATTATAATATTTCGAGTAAGATTCATCATTGTTATTTAACAGTTTGACATGATGACTTCAAAACGTTCTTTAATAAGTTTATTATAATAATTATTATATATCCAGTATATGACGAGCTAATTAATATAATAAATTTAATCGAATTATTATGATACATAGAGTATTACTATCATAATATTTTAAGAATTTGATAATTTCAAAACATTGATTTAATAAGTTTAATATAATAATTATTATATTTCTAGAGCTAACCTTGTGCCTGAAGGGTCGAATTATTAAAATATTTCGACTTCAAATTTCATCATAATGTTTTAAGAGTTTAACATGATAATTTCAAAACTTTGATTTAATAAGTTTACAATAATAATTATTATATATCTAGAGCTAACCTTGTGCCTGAAGGGCTGAGTCACCATGCCGGGGGTGAGGGACAGCCTGTAGAAGGTCAGGGGTTCACCGGGGCGTAGGGGGGTCCAGGGGGGCAGGGATGAGCCTAGGGGGAACGCGAACGATGGGGAGGCGGGGTCGTGGTGAGTCATCAGGTAGCTGCGGGGGGTCAATATTATTAGCAATATTATTATTATTATTATTGTTATTGTTAGCATTATTATCATAATCATAGTTATTATTATCATGATTTTTATTATTATTATCATCGTTATTATTATTAGTATTGTCATCATTATTATTTTCATTATTATCGTTATCATTATAATTGTTATCATTATCATCTTTATTATTATTATTATTATTATTAACATTATCATCGTTATTATTATTATTATTATCATTATGATTATCAACATTGTTTTTATTATTATTATAGAAATTTTGAAGGATACTTTTTTTCTGATGGAATAAATAGTGAAATATACACGACGATGATATGGAATAAGATTCTACGATGATATATGGTCTGTAATGATGATATATAGACTAATCTACGACTGTGTTGTAGTCTGGGACTGCATGGGTGAACAATTATTATTATAAGTTCAACCCTGGCATGGTTGCCCGGGTTGAACTTAGACGGACAGACAGACAGACGGACAGACAGACGGACAGACAGACAGACAGACAGACAGACAGACGGACATGACGAGCACAATAGTGCATTTTTTCCATAAATGAGAAAATGCGCTAAAAACATAGAAAATTACATAAAAATTTAACATGTATTTAAAGAAAATGTTTCGGAGTCCAGCTTCATCGTCAGTTCGAAGATTATAAAATGTAGGTACAATCAGTGGTTAGAACAGTTAAAATAGTATTTGGTCCAGTCAAAATTAAGAAAAAACGAAAATAAAATTTGAATTTACAAATAGAATGTTAATAACATCCAAAAAAGCACGAATAAAGCTATAATATTCGAAGTCATTCATTAAAATGCATGATAATGCATGGTTATAATTCGAATTGTTGGGAAAGATGCACGACGACCACCGAAAACATATGTTCGCAATCCGCATTCCTGTGACACTTCAAATAAATTGCGCAAAATGTTTTTTAAAGTTGTCGCGTATCGATGCCATTCTGTAAAAAGATTCAGCGTCAACTAAAAAAAATTTACGAAACGCGGTAGTTGATGAGTTTAATAAAAAAAATCAATAAATGTCGGCTTAACATTTGAGGCCGATGTTCCTCAGCTGAGTATACGTTGTTATATATACTGCATACGTACATAACAATATTAGTATAACAATTAATTTCGGATAAGATGTTTTTTAGGGTATGATTGCTAAGACAAACGCACACACTATGCTATTTAAAAAAAATGCTATTTTACGCAACGGTCAACCCAATAATTAGGTTGACCTCCGGTGCTCTTGGATTAATCTGAATTATAATTATTAGGATCTAAATTCGATTGCATCTACAGGTTAGAATTACAATTGAAATGCACGGCCATGATCCGCAGGTTTAAATTTTTAACCTAATCAGGAATAACTAGCTTTTAAACAACTAGTCTTTGGTCGTTGATAGGATCAATACAAAACATAAATAAACTAGCTTTAAAACAACTAGTCGTCGATAGGAACAACATAAAACTTGAATAAACAAGCTTTAAAACCACTAGTCGTCGATAGCACCAATAGAAAAGATAAATAAACAAGCTTTAAAACAACTAGTCGTTGATAGGTTCAATGCAAATCATACATAAATTAGCTTTAAAACAACTAGTTGTTGATAGCATCAATACAAAACATAAATGTACTATCTTTAAATCAACTACTTGAACTAGTCGTTGATAAGATCAATACAAATCTTAAATAAACTAGCTTTAAAACAACTACATGAACTAGTCGTTGATAAGATAAATACAAAACATAAATAAACTAGCTTTAAAACAACTAGTCGTCGATAGCACCAATCCAAAACATTAATCTAGTCACCTCAGTCATCTGTAGGAGCAGTTCGTCTAGGTTATCCTTGGCAGTAGGAGAGTAGTAGTAGGAGTGTAGGACGTGTGAGATCTCGTGTGTAGAGGTGATGTTAGGCCAGAGGCTGCCTAGCAGGTACACCGTCGCTTCGTCGTGTACCTGAGACGCGCTCCCAGGATTCCGTGCGAACAGAATCGTTGCTGCAATGAAGAAAAAGGTTATTAATAATTCAAAAATAAATAAAATAGAATAAAATAAGGTTGATAACAATAAAAAAACAATAAAAAAAGGTGATGTTAGGCCAGAGGCTGCCTAGCAGGTACACCGTCGCCTCGTCGTGTACCTGAGACGCGCTCCCGGGGTTCCGTGCGAACAGAATTGTTGCTGCAATAAAGAAAAAGGGGATTAATAATTTAATAATTAAGAAAATATAACAAAATAATGTTGATAACAATAACAAAAAATAAAAATGGGTAATGTGCCGTGTACCAATAGAGAAAAGACGCGCTCCCAGGGTTGCGTGCGAACAGAATAGTTGCTTCAGTGAAGAAAAAAGGTTAATTGTAATAAAAAAATATAATAAATAAAGTTTATAACAATAACAACGAATAAAAAAAGTTAGTGAGCAGCAATAATAAAATGAAAAAGTGTTACTCGAGCAATAATAAAATAACAAATGAGCAATAATATAATAATAAATGAGCGTTAATAAAATATTAAATGAGCAATAATAAACTAACAAACAATAAAAAATTGATGTGCCGTACACCAATAAAGAAAAGACGCGTTTCTTTGAACAAAATCGTCGCTTCAAAGATAACAAAAAGCCTTTGAAGCACAGTAAAATGATCGTACATTCATTCCCAGTGAAACAGCATCTACACTTTTATAATAGTTATTCATTACTTTATTAACTTGTTATTTTTTAGTTGTTGCTACTCGGCAAATAGAAAAGTTTATAAATAACTTCGGTATCTTGTGTTCATTAACTCTTAATATTGTATAAAGCCACTTTTGGTAACGTAAGTTTTCCATTATTACAACACTTTTATTTAACTTCACTCCTTGTTTGCTTGTCTGTCTGCTACAAATCTTATAATAAAAATTTAACACATTTCTACCTCTCCAATCGATCTGAAATTTTGCACATTTGCGTAAAGTCGGAGACAATGCATGATGAATCAGTCGACAGAATGAATAATTTGAAAAATTATATTTTTATTACAAATAAAATTTATTTTCATTTGTAATAAAAATTATTTATTACAAATCTACAAATAAAATTAGAAATTCAGTGTATATTCTATAACATCGGAGACACTGGCCTCTTTGGAATTGTTGTGTTTAAAAAGTAATTTTTAAAGTAATTTTCAAAAAAGTAATTTTTAAAGTAATTTTCAAAAAAGTAATTTTTAAAGTAATTTTCAAAAAGTAATTTTTAAAGTAAATTTCAAAAAGTAATTTTTAAAGTAATTTTTAAAGAAGTAATTTTAAAGTAATTTTTAAAAAAGTAATTTTTAAACGCTTTTATTTTGATTTTAGCTTTTTAAAATTTTACCATGAAACTTACTGAGTGCAAACAGGATGCCCTCGTCACGGGTGCTGCCCCCCAGCACGGGCACGGGAGACGCGGGGGGACGGGCCATCAGCTCAGACACGGGCGCGGGCAAGAACGGGTCGTCCCGTAGGTAGACGTCTTAATAGATTAAAATGTCATTGTTGAAGAGTCACCTTTCGAGAGCGGGGACAGAAGATGAAGGTGGACGAAAGAAGCTCCTGCTGAGAAGCCTCCCAGGGTGACTTGCCGAGCGTCGCCTCCAAAGGAACTACGGGAAAAAATATATATAAATATTAACACTTCTTTGTAACGAAGTTAATATATTTATCAATGACGAAGGCCTCAAGAAACAATATTAGAATACATTAAAGCTTCGCAGAGGGTGAGAAAAAATATTTAAAGATATAGACACTTTTTTGTAGCGAAGTTAATATAGATTTATCACTGACGAAAGCCGCATTGGCGAATAAAACAAGATTAGAATGCATTAAAGTTTCGCAGAGGGTGAGATCGAACCTAAATTAATAGAAAAACATTTGCGATTCGTTTGGACATACGTGAAATCTACACAAAATTATTCAGTTTGATATCATTCATTATATCGAAGAAATGTTTTTGCCGATGAAATAGATTTTGTATTAGTTTTACGCACCTGATGTGTCGCTGGACCCACTTCAGAGCGGCCACCTGGTCCAGAGCTCCGTAGTTGCCCGGCAGCTTCCTTGTACCGTCGCTAAGAAAACCTAATAATAAATTTAATTTAAGGAAACCTAATAGGAAATTTAATTTAAGGGGACCTAATAGGAAATTTAAATTAAGGAAACCTAATAGGAAATTTAATTTAAGGAAACCTAATAGGAAATAAAAAACTTTTAAAAAAATCAAAGTTTGTGGAAACTTCAAAGTGTCTAGTCTCAAAGAGATTTATCTGAAAATGAAAACTTTATTTCTCATCGCCAGTTTGGAATGTCTAGTCCCAGAACATTTACTAATTCCAACGCACTTATTTAGCATTCTTTGAGTTGTGCATCTTCAAAATAATTTCTTATTTTCACACCACGTGCTCAGTTGCTAAAATAATACAATATTTTTGTAATAACTCCAGCGTATAAAGTTACGAAGTAGTTTTGTATTTCTTAGCGAGGAATTAATTTTTAACAGAGAATCACGGAAAAAATACTTTTTAGTAACTTTGTAAGGAGAAAAATTTTGCCCAGACGGGAAGGTGCCTTGAAATATGCCTCACCCAATACTCCCAGCCTCAGCCAACAACCCCAGCCTCACCCAACACCCCCAGCCTCACCCAACACCCCCAGCCTTATACATATTTTACTTGTAGTCTTGAAGCGTGTATTTTTGGCGGTGGTATATACACAACCGAACGTTATATTAACTCCTTCTTATATTGTTTATTAATTATAAATATTTTACTTGTAGTCTTGAAACGTGTATTTTTGGCCGTGGTATACCCCCGAATATTATATAAAATATATCGGGTATACCCGAATACTAGTTATATAATATATTATATATTAATTATACATATTTTACTTGTGCCTTGAAGCGTGTATTTTTGGCCGTGGTATACCCGAATACTATATACTAGTTATATTATATTTTAATTATACATACTTTACTTGTTGTCTTGAAGCGTATATTTTTGGCCGCGGTAAACTCGAGTTCTAAGAAAATTAATTTTCGAATTACCGCAGTTCAATCAAATGTTTATATTTAACGATAAAAAGTAAAACAGTTGTATATTAATTAATCAAATAAAATAATATGAATACTTATTTGAATTATACATGATTTTCAGATACGTAATAACACAAGACGATAACCGCCAACGTACGACAACTGCACGTGCTTTATTCGAAGAGGAAAATGTTACCCTTTAAAAAATTGCTTTATTTGCTAAAAATTGCTTTATATTGCTTTATTCGAGGAAAATGTTACCCTTTGCGAACTATAAGAACTTCAGTGTTGATGGTCTATCAGAGGTGTAAAGTGCAAGTGTGTTGTTACTGTTGTGATATATAGGTAATAACTTTTTGCAATCGATAAAAGAAACAAATATAAGGTGTCTGTTTGTTTTGGTCTAAAGTTATTGAGAAATTAAAACGCCCTCGTTTATGCTTTTGAAACTTGATTCCGAGAAAAGAACAATTTTCGTTAAATAACAATCAAACGACTCAACTTTTGATTTGAAATATCGATATGCTTTTAGCAGTAGACTGCATAAATACTTACAATTAACTTAAGAATTCATACATTAACGAAATATTAAGAAAACAGCTCGCTCATGAACGATATTTTAAAAGAAAGTTGATAATGACAAAACTATAGATTTCCCCGCTGTGAAATAAACCAATAATTATTAAATGCACCGAAGTATTTAAGAATGAAGTAACCTGATAAGAATGGCTGAAATAAACAATTATTATTGAATGCATTCAATATTTTATGAAGTAACCTGGCAAGAATGGCGTGTAGACATTAAGGAAGAGACAGTCCTCCTCCCCGACCACTTTCTTCTGGTCGTGGTCGTACTGAGGACAAAAAGCCTTGTGTCGCCGCCCGTCCACAGCTCCCCCAGGCCACCCGCCCTCCAGGGGCTGGGGCGCCGCCCACCGCAGCTCCCCTACAGGAGCCTTCACGTACGGCAGGCCTCTGACAATATTATTTATATATTAAAGGTAAGTTGTTTATATACATTATGTATAAATTGTATAGAAGGTAAGTTGTTTCTATACATTNTTAAAGGTAAGTTGTTTATATACATTATGTATAAATTGTATAGAAGGTAAGTTGTTTCTATACATTCTGTATAAGTTGTATAAAATGTAAGTTGTTTATATAGGTAGACTATAAGGTACATTATGTATAAATTGTATAGAAGGTAAGTTGTTTCTATGCATTATGTATAAATTGTATAGAAGGTAAGTTGTTTCTATGCATTATGTATAAATTATTTAGATTTGGTACTCAATTGTTGGCAATATCTAGCAGAGGATGGAGGAATAAATGTAATCAATAACTCACGAGTCGCTAATTACTATTGTAAATTAAGAGCAGATACCTGCTGACGAATTAAATGATCTGGGCCTATACTTTCAAAAAAAGTTAAGAGATCGTAAGTTCATCAGCCAATCATTGACGGCCTTTCAAGCAAAATCCACCAATCATAGACAAGAAAATAGAGCGTAAGTACTTACGTTCACTTAGCGAGTTTTGAAAGTATGGTTCCTGGCACCGTACTATCAAAAACAGTAGTAACTCCGTCAGCCAATCACAGACGCCGACGGCTATTCAAGCTAAACCCACTAATAACAAACGAGAAATCGGCCGCTACGTGTACTTAGGCCGCTACGTGTACTTAGGCCGCTACGTGTACTTAGGCCGCTACGTGTACTTAGGCCGCTACGTGTACTTAGGCCGCTACGTGTACTTAATTTAGGCCGCTACGTGTACTTAATTTAGGCTGCTACGTGTACTTAGGCCGCTACGTGTACGTACTTAGGCCGCTACCTGCACTTAGGCCACCACGTGTACTTCGGCCGCTACGTGTACTTAGGCCGCTACGTGTACTTGGGCCGCTACGTGTACTTAGGATGCCACGTGTACTTAGGCCGCTACGTGTTATGATGCCGCAATATGCAGTTTTTGGCGCGTTTTGATAGTACGACTGCTTCTCACCTGAAGGAGTAGTAACGCCGGCCGTAGCTGGGTGGGGTGGTGGGTTGGCTGGAGAACTCCAGGGTGCCGGTGACAACTCCAAGCTCCGTGCGCACTTGGATGGCGCGAGGCTCGAGCTGCCGGCCGCTGGCTGCTGTCCGGGACCAGACAATGTCAGAACAATACATGATATTTTATGGACAATATCAGCTGTTGATTGTGCTATTTATTATTACCAGTAATAGTAGATTCCAGTACTATTATTATTGATTGTACGGCCATCATTACGGCCACGGCCATGAGTCTCCGTTCAGCCGTGGGCGAGAAAGGACGCTTGTGTTTGTGGTCGCAAATTTCAAAATTTTTAACTTTTACTGTGCCGTTTTCGGAACTATTTTCGCATTTTTTTATGATCTGTGTCAAAGAATGCCCGAATTTCAGTGAAGTCAGCTAGTAAAAGAGAGTGCGAATAGAAAGAACAAGCCCATAGTAAAACCGTTTTCATTTCAAAGAACGCGGACTTCTAGAGTCAGTTAGGGACGCTTGCTTGCGAGGGTAACGTGTGACTGCCTCGCCCACGCGGGACAATACAGCCTTTGTTTTCTTGTCCTAGCCTATACCTCTTCTCTGAACACCTAAGCCGCTGAGATCGCCGCTCTCTGAAAATCGCTTACTCCCAAGTCTGTAACAGAGTTCTTTACAGCACTTTGGTAATTTGTACATTTTTTACTCAACTTGATTTCGGTTTTTAACTTGTGTTTATTTAGCTCTTGCATTTCAAGATGGCTGGTCAGAGAGGAAAAAGATTAATTGAAAAGGCCTCCAGTCCTATTAAACCAAAGTCGAAGATCAAATCGCAAAATGAGCGAGGGGAAATTCTTAAATTTTGCAAGCTAGTTTCGCTCAACGTCAATGACGCTGAAGTGGCCTGTGATCGTTGCGGGAATATCGTCTGCAACAATTGTGCAAAGTTGAGCAAGACAGATTGCTCGGTTATTCGCAGAAACAAGACAGTACACTGGTATTGATCCGTGTCAAAGAATGCCCGAATTTCAGTGAAGTAAGTAAAAGAGAGTGCGAATAGAAAGAACAAGCCCATTGTAAAAGCGTTTTCATTTTGAATAACGCGGACTTTTAGAGTCAGTTAGGGACGCTTGCTTGCGAGGGTAACGTGTGACTGCCTCGCCCACGCGGGACAATATAGCCGCTTACTCCCAAGTCTGTAACAGAGTTCTTTACAACACTTTGGTAATTTGTACAATTTTTACTCAACTTGATTTCGGTTTTTAACTTGTGTTTAAATTAGCTTTTGCATTTCAAGATGGCTGGTCAGAGAGGAAAAAGATTAATTGAAAAGGTCTCCAGTCCTGTTAAACAGAATGCGAAGATCAAATCGCAAAATGAGAGAGGAGAAATTTGATGTAAATTTTGCAAGCTGGTTTCGCTCTACGTCAATGACGCTAAAGTAGCCTGTGATCGTTGCGGGGATATCGTCTGCAACAATTGTGCAAAGTTGAGCAAGACAGACTGCGCGGTTATTCGCAGAAACAAGACAGTACACTGGTATTGCCAAGACTGCCAACAACCTGCATTTTGCGCAGTAAAAAGCGAAAAGATGGTTGAAGAGAAGTGCTCTTCTATGTTTTCTGTCTTTAAGGCCGAAACCATCAAGCAAGAGTTGAGATAGAGAGCCGAAATGGAGGAGAAGCACAATAAAGAATTGAGCTTGTTGCGTAGCGAATTACACTCGTTACGAAGCGAGCTGGAGGAAATGAAAGATCATCTTCACAAAACAGAAAATAGCGATTACACAGAAGGTAAAGGCCGCAAAGAGGTCATCTCGGTCATCTCTGATCTCGCCAACGAGAGCACTCGTGAACTGCTGGATAGAGAGAGAAGAAGACTTAATCTTGTTTGGTTTAACGTTCCCGAAAGCAATGCTTCGGATGCTGAGTTTATTACTGCTTGCTGTGCCAAGGCACTTAACGTCGTTGTAAATATAACGGCATGCAAGAGGCTGCGATCGGAAGACGTTACCACATGTAGACCGCTGCTGGTGACAGTGCAGGATACAGCCCAGGTCGGACATGTGCTTAAGGCTGCGAGAAAACTAAGTGAATTCCCAGAGATTAGTTCAGTCTTTGTTAAGAAGGATGCTACCCCTTTAGAGCGAGCAAATTTTCGCAAGAAATGGCAGGAGAGACTCAGGCAGAAAAGCATGGAGACTCGGGTCAACCACTCTCACGATGTCAAGATAACACCGGCCGTACACGGTCAGTCAGCGGAGCTGGTAGACAAGTAAGAAGTCATGTCCATAGATTCAGGCCTGTAAATAATGTAAGAAGTAAACGCATGCATCAAAGTGGAAGTGCACAAAATGTTTTAAAATTTTTTTACACGAACTCGGACTCCGTTTTGAACAAAAAAAGTGAACTGTTAACTGTGATCGCAAACGAGTGCATATAGATATTATTTGTATTACAGAAACACTCCCTAAAAATCACGGGGGCAAAATTGTACTTGCTGAATTTCAGCTGCCAGGTTTTGATTGTTTTCATAACTTAAACGAGGAGCAGTGCAGTAGAGGTGTAGCTTTGTGGGTTAGAACCTCTTATGGGGCCCAGCAAATCAAATTATCTGCAGAGCATCAATCAGCTAGAGAATCAGTGTGATTACGGTATGAGAAGAAACGGTTCAACGATAGAGTTATGATGCCGAAGTCGGCAATGGAAAAAGATTTAGGAGTTAATATCGAGAATGATTTGAAATTTTCTAAGTATATTGAAGGTCAAGTTATTAAAGCCCGTAAACGACTTGGGCTGATCAGACGCTCTTTCGAGTTCCTATAGATGCAGAAGCGATGAAACAGTTGTTTGTTGCTGCCGTGCGCCCGAACCTTATAGAGTTTGGAAACGTTGTGTGGTCACCGAAACTTGAAAAGGATAAAAATTTGGTCGAGAGTGTTCAAAGACGTACAGTCGTACAACAAGGATAATTCCGGGCTTGAAAGGCAAGTCCTATGAGGAAATATTAAAGATTATGAAGCATCCTAGCTTCAGTTATCAACGTCTGACCTCATTGAAGTATACAAGTATACTCTAGGTATATACAAGGTCCCCGAAGGGTTACTGGAATTTGAAACATGAACCAACACCAGGGGCCACGGCTATAAACTAAAAAACTGCGTTGTAACATATCCATGCAACAACATTTCTTCTCGCTTCCAGTCACCAACATGTGGAACAGCCTCCCTGATAGCATCGTTGACGCTCCGAGTATGAACATCTTCAAAAACAGACTAGACGAAGCTATGCAGGAGCATATGTTCAGTCTTAAAATGCCTAGCACCTTACGGACCAGGCAATTTGTCCAGCAGCTATCTCAATCAATTGTCAGTTATGAAAATATCGGGTTCCAAAGGCCGGATCCCTTGTGAATCAAGTCACGAAAGGTTCAAGAATCGGCCACAGGCCATGGGCCTATTTCTTCAATGCCGACACTTCTATTCTATTCTAAAATCTAACGGCTGATGGATGAATACATGCAGTCAATCACATACGAGTCGGTAATTGATATTGTAAATTAGGAGCAGATACCTCCTGACAATTTAAATGAAAGTGTAAGAATCGGCAACAGGCCATAGGCCTATTTTTTCGGTGCCGACACTTCTATTATATTCTATTCTATTACCAGTTATTGTGCAGGCATTACCTGCTAGGAATAATACGGACATTATCTGCCAGTAATTGTAAATAGAGGAAGGTGATTAACAGCCTCGATCGAGTATAATTGTTGATGAGCCTATTTGTGACAACTGAGATATGCAGTTATTGCCAGTCCTTATAAATTTTACAATAAAAAACGCTTCACGATAATCACTGGTCTACAATAATTTTTACAGAACCTATCTCAATTGTTTTCTGTAATCTTGCCATAAGCTTGCATGCTAATTCATTATGAATGAGAGATGACGCAGTACTGAAGCAAGAACATATCACACTCAGAGAACTACAAGAGACTTTTTCTAAATATCGATGCCCTCTTAACCATCCTTGTTTGGGTCATCTTGACACTAATGCGCCCGGCTATGAGTCGTATTAGTGCTACCTCCGTTTTCTGATCATACAATGGGCAAGCAGATGCATCACTATTTGAACATTATGACTCACTCATTTTGTTAAGTGAGCCTCTTGCTGTTTATAAGAGGCGCGTCGAGCGTCTCTTGTGACAGGTGCCAGCATTTGCTGTAGTATGTGTGCTCATTATATAATATAATGTAATATAATATAATATAATATAATATAATATAATATAATATAATATAATAATATAAAATAATTTATTAATAAAATCCATTTTCTGGTCTTAACTCGAATCAAAACCTCTACGATAGATTAAATTCGAGTAGGTTTCATTATCTTCACTGCGGGAAATGAAAATACGCTCAAATAAAAATGCTTGTTTATCTCATCTGCATCTCATATGTGTTTGTGCATCATTTGTGCATCATTTGCACATCATTTGTGCATCTCATTTGTGCAAGATGAAGCTCATGCAGAAATACAAAACAAGAACAACGATGCGATGCCCGAGGTATTGCTCGAGACTTCTCACTAATTATAGACACTCTAGATCTCTGGCAGTCCTACACTCAGAGAAATTAATGGGATATATTGTGCGGATTGTGGTTCACTGTCTGCACTGCTACGGCCTTATTTGCCGGAATAAAATGGGTTAGGATGACACACATATGGGGAACAACTGCATGCTAGTGGCACACGGTACACGGGTCGTGACCTCTGCTCAGCGTGGCACACGGTACACGGGTCGTGACCTCTGCTCAGCGTGGCACACGGTACACGGGTCGTGACCTCTGCTCAGTGTGGCACACGGTACACGGACGTTCGACTAAAAATGTTGAAAAACAGAAGTTTACAAGTGCAGGTAAATATCTTGTCAATACAAATAAATAGTTCATCATCGCTTTATAAATTAATTATTACATGCATAATTATAGAATGGGTGATAAATGATCTTGCATAGAATTTGTATTCAATATGCCTATACGGTAGTAGCAGTTCATAAAAACTCAGAATGTGCTTTGAATCAAATTTAAAGACAGAACCCAAATTAAATTATATCTTCTTCTTTCGTTGATACATAACTTTAGCCAAGTGAAGGCTCGATTAATAAATGCAGAAGCAGGCGCATGTTCAATGCAGTGCAGACGTTGTTCTTAGATAAGACAATGGAAGCAGGCTATATATAGGTATGTCCGCTTCTCACAGACTACGTCTTCTGGTACTAAATAAACAAGTTTGTCTTCTATAATTCAAACCATGAATTTTTAGCGCATTTTCTCATTTATGGAAAAAATGCACTATTGCATGTGCTCGCCATGTCCGTCCGTCCGTCTGTCTGTCCGTCAGTCCGTGACCTCAAGTTTTCGTCGACGAGAAAATGCGCTCTCTGTCACTCACTGCAGTGAGTACTGAGTTATATTTTTCTTACTTATGTCCGGTGCTAATCTAGTGTCTCATTTCATTTATTATACTTATAGTCTAAGTTTATATCATCTGTGAATGAGATGTAATTTTCACTAGACCTGGTAAAGATTGATGGAAAAGTACTAGACCTGAGTCTAGTAATTAAATGTAATTATGAGGAATATACTGAGTAAATAATTAGTAAATTAAATTCAATTAAACATAATTATAATGAATATAATGAGACTCCAGATTGACATCGGACAATCAGACCTGGTGTGACGTTTGCTACTTAACAATTTCGTAAAACAAACTCTATAAAAATTTAAACTAGGTATAACTTATCCGAACTCCAAGAAACAAATAATGAAATTTTTTCAGTTTAGAAGCCAAATGAGTCGAGTTATTGAGTTAAGAAGCCAATGAGCAGCTCAACAGGAAAACTTAGTAAATATCTAGCTTCAATTTCTTAATATCTCAGGCGATATCTCAAGCCTCAGCATGTCTCCCCACACTCAGATGAATGACTGAGACTTTTTATGACTAGCGAATTACCGTTTGAACTGCTGGGTTATTATTTGGAAAATATAACCCATCCATTTGTTTGAGTTATATAGCTTCAGTGCACCCATATGCAAAATTACAACCATGTTCAATCTTGCTTTTAGCTCCACAATATGTGCGTGATAGCTCATCATCTACCACAATGGCAGTGCACTTTAGCCTCCCAGAACTGAGAACTGCTATAATTTGCCAGGTTCTGTTTAGCCTTACATGCAGTAACTAACATTAGGTCCATAGAACTGAGAACTGCTATAATTTGCCAGGTTCTGTTTAGCCTTACACGCAGTAACTAACATTAGGTCCATAGAACTGAGAACTGCTATAATTTGCCAGGTTCTGTTTAGCCTTACATGCAGTAACTAACATTAGGTCCATAGAACTGAGAACTGCTATAATTTGCCAGGTTCTGTTTAGCCTTACACGCAGTAACTAACATTAGGTCCATAGAACTNGTCTTTGAACATTCTCTATTAAATTTCTGTCCTTTTCGAATCTCGGTGACCACACAACGTTTCCAAACTCTAGACTCGGGCGTACGACGGCAACAAACAACTGCTTCATCGTATCTGCATCTAGGAACTCGTGTGAGCGTCTGATTAGTCCAAGAAGTTTGTTGGATGTGTTAGCTTGCGTTTCAACATGCTTAGAAAATTTCAGCTCCTTGTCGACAACGGCTGACTTCTAGTGGAAGACTTTACTATGCCAGACTTGACTTGACCCAGCCAGACTTGACTAGGCATGACTTGACACGGTATGACTTGACATGGCATAACTTGACATGGCATGACTTGACACGGCATAAATTGACACTGCAAGACATGACACGGCATGACTTGACTCAGCCAGACTTACACTGCATGACTCACAGAATGTGCAGCGCAGGCCACTCACTACATTAATTATTGCTAAAGATCTCTGTGAAAATGTAGGGTTTTCATTATAGTGAAAATGATCATTGCGATCGAGACAACTGTTGACTCCATGAAACTTTCGATTTTATTAGATATTCAACTAAATGCTGCCAAATTATTTTAGTTTAATAAAAGCATTTGGTTGACATTCGAATTGGTTAATATTCCATATTATTATCAATTATTCGCCATCATTGTTGATAGAATGGCCTCACGAATTGTTCCAAAGGCTCTTAGTAACGAGAATAAAGAGACATACAATGATATTGTTGCCGATCTGTACAACGCACGGCGTTCCCTGGCATCACCAGTTCAATTATCTTCTGTTATTCATACACTGAAGAAAATTATAATGAGTAGTAATTCGTAGTATCGATTGACATGACTAAATCTTTTGTTGTAATGAATGTATCTAGCTTGTAAAAAAGGAAAATTATCGTTAGTAAAGTTTTCTCTTCGAGGTTGTACATAATTTTGAAACGCATTGTTTTTAATTTTTACCAAATTCTGCTTGCCTGTCGAAACAGGCTCTTCGTATTTACTTGCTGCTTTCTTTACATAAACATGTAAAATTACAGACCTTTGTAGAATATTACGAATATTTTAAAATATTTAAAATTATAGTTTTGAAATATCAAAATTTATATAGAAATATTTTTAAAAATTCCAAGCTCAGGTACATGTCCATGAGTTGCAGCATCTCTGCCATGAGCTGCAGCATCTCTGCCATGAGCTGCAGCATCTCTGCCATGAGCTGCAGCATCTCTGCCATGAGCTGCAGCATCTCTGCCATGAGTTGCAGCATCTCTGCCATGAGCTGCAGCATCTCTGCCATGAGTTGCAGCATCTCTGCCATGAGTTGCGTGATCTCTTGGCAACGTAGACTCTCTGTATGTACACACCGGCTGCGCTATAAGAAGCTCTCAGCTATGATGAATGACATGAATGGACGATGAATAAACACAGAGCGTGCCTGCACTAGCGATTCAGCTGCTGTTGTCACAACGATGAATACACATTTGGATAATTATGATGAATATACATTTGTATAGTTATGATGTCTACTGATAGAGGGAGAGCGTTCCTTACAACCTTCTGTTGTTCTAATATAGCGTCAAGAGAGATAAATTATAATAGGCTATTTGTTTGGATAATCTTTGTAGTATACCTACAACATTCATTTTCACAATTTACAATAAAAACAAAATATCTAACGTTAGCGCAATGAAAGTTTGAATGAAACTGAGAAATCAGCGTCCATTAGTAGAAAAACTCAGAGTTTTTCGAATACTTCAATAAAACTTCTATACTTCAATAATAAAATAAAAAACTTTCAATAAAACATCTCCGTCTTTGCACGATGCGGAAGATGTTTGTTTGCAGCTCGTTGTTATTATTATTAGTCTATTATTCAAGTCTGAGGAGTTATTTACAAACTCTGCTAAAGTCGCCATGCATCATTTTCTATTGATAGCGAGCCTCGGCTTGCAACAGGCACTGATAAAAAACCACTTACCTCGCTCTGTTTGAAATATTAAAATGAGCCCAAACTTATGGACCCTTAAGTGCTTATGCGTATGAAATATTTACGAGGTATTTTTTTGTTGATGCTGTAAAATCAAACATGCGATGAAAATAAAATTTCCAAATATTAAATTTTTGAGCATCTATTCACAGCAGTTTCTATCGTTCTACCAAAAGAATATAACGAATGGCATCAGGCATTTAACGTTGAAATGATGGTAATTGAACGTTTTTTTCCACGGAATCCAATCGTAATCGTGGAAAAGGGGTAACCTTCTCTTTAGTGACGCTTAAGATTCGTTTTTAGGCTTTTGGATACGAACAACATTGACGACGGATTTCGTGCTCGTGACATGTGATTAATTTTAAACGTTAGAGCACAGCATATATACGTGACCGATCTTGGGCTCGGGTCTTGAATTTTCTTCGAAGTATCAACAGTTGGGCGAAACATGTTATTACGGCACTGGTAAGATTAGTCGCGCTTTGGTTTGCACGACTGTGTGGTAATTCAGTGAAAGGTAATTTGGAGATTCTTAGTCAAAGAAACACGGATGACCTAAATAGGCAAGATTTTTTAAACGTCACGCGAGCGCACTTCCGTCCAAAAATCATGAATTATGAAGAGGTGAAAGCGTTTCGTGCCAAACAATTAATTTTAATGGCTAATTTCAGAACGAGTTTTGGCCATGGTATATCCAAATATTATAAAAAATATATCGGGTATACCCAAATACTAGATATATTATATATTAATTATACATATTTCACTTGTAGACTTGAAGCGTGTATTTTTGGCCGTGGTATACCCGAGTACTATGTACTATTTATATTATAAATTAAATATACATATTTTACTTGTAGTCTTGAAGCGTGTATTTTTAGCCGTGGTATACCCGAATACTATATACTAGTTATATTATATATTAATAATAAATATTTTACTTGTAGTCTTGAAGCGTGTATTTTTGGCCGTGGTATATCCAAATATTATAAAAAATATATCGGGTATACCCAAATACTAGATATATTATATATTAATTATACATATTTCACTTGTAGTCTTGAAGCGTGTATTTTTGGCAGTGGTATACCAGAATTCTAAAAAAATTACTTTTCGAATTAGCGCAGTTAAATCAAACGTTTATATTCAACGGTGGAAACTAAAAGAATTTTATTTTGATTAATCAAATAAAACAATATGTATACTTGTGTGAATTCTACATCATTTTCATATACGTAATAACTAATAATACAAGACGACAACAGCGTACGTACGACAACTGCACGTGCTTTATTTGGAGGAAAATGTTACCCTTTACGAAAGAAGAACTTCAGTGTTGATGATCTATCAGAGGTGTGAAGTGCATGTGTGTTGTTAGTGTTGTGATATTTAATAACTTTTTGCAGTCAATAAAAGAAACAAATATAAGGCGTCTTCTTGTGATTGATCTAAAGTTATTGAGAAATTAAAACGCGCTCGTTTTTACTTTTGAAACTTGAGTCTGAGAAAAGAACAATTTTGTGACATAACCATCAATCGACGCCATTTTTGATTTGAAATATGCTTTTAACAGTAGACTGTCAATTACATAAATACTTTCAATTAACTTCAGAATTCTTACATTACCGAAATATTAAGAAAACAACTCATTCATAACAATGTTTTACAAAAGATTGCTTGGTTTTCCCGCTCTGAAATAAACCAATTAATTAAATAATGCATTCATCATTAAATGAAGTAACTTGGCAAGAATGGCTGAAATAAACAATTAATATTGAATTAATTCAATATTTAATGAAGTAACCTGGCAAGAATGGC
>NW_025938779.1:37998-43469 GCF_000764305.2 Hyalella azteca | reverse complement strand
AAATTGAAAGCCGTAGTCAAGGTATTGTCACAAATCACAATCAAACGCAGCGAACTTATTTAAACTCAAATGTTCATAAATTAAATAACATAATTTGCTTCTTTATCACTCGAGCAGCAACAATCGACGCTGATTCATGAAAATAAGTTTCAACTGCAACTCTGCAAGAGCGTGAAAAGTAGGATAGGCTACTCGAGTTGACTCGAGGCTATAGCTATAGTGATCAAGTATAATTCACGTTTCCAAGGCTTCTTTGAAAATATGCAAAACTTGGTAATCAGTTTTTATTTACAATTTATCAAGCACAGTAAAAAATGCACTTATCACTTGAGGCTCCTGTACCTAAATTAGGCTCGATATTCATAATGGCACGACAAGAGGAGATGTTAATCGTAACTAAGATGGCCAGCGTCTTGCGCTTTGTTAGAAGACGCTACCGGTAGAGGGCGTTAATCGCGCCTGTTAAGTTGCCATTAGCGAATAAAATATGGGAAAGATCTTTAGTCACAAGTCGAAAATTACCTTTTTAATGTGTTAGTATTTTTATTTTATCAAGTACAGTAAAAAATGCTCGTATCACATGCGTCTCTGTACCTCAATATATGATAATAACACGATGATAAAGAAGCGGTTTCTGACAACTTATCTACGTGGCCAGCGCACTGAGGCAGTTCATTGTTATATGACGCTAGAGGGCGTCTCTTGCGCCGATTAAATTATCAAATAACAAATGAATCATAGAACTACCTTTATTCGCGGTCAGAATTGAACTTTATTTTACCATCAAGTTGCAAAATTATAGTGATATTGAAGAAGGGAAAGTTTTTGTAACGTAATTTGTTCGAAGAAAAACTTAATAATCAAATAATTAATTTTTACGTTATTTTAATGTGAAGCTCCATTTGGCGGTAATGTACCAACTATCATTATGTCGAGCGGGGCACTAGAACTGCTCATAAAAAGGCATAAATTTGCATTGACTGCAGTCAATATCATTTCCTTCCTAATACACTCAATTTCTGCTTATTACCTTGATTTCCGCTTGGCATGCTAAATTTAAATAATGAAATAGGTGGTATTTCTCGTCTACACTAACTTTCAATATTAAAAAATTTGAGTTCACTTATTAAGCATTCGTCAGAAGACACGAAAAATCTATACATTGCATTATTTCGATTTCTACACTGGATATTGGCGAAAATAGTTCTATCGCACATAGATGCTAACTCAAAAAATTGACAATAGACACCACGTTCGATGAAGGCTCGAGCCCAACTGAGTCAACGCCTTGATTTACCCTGACTCACGTGCAGCGTTACCGCAGCTGCTGCTGCGTGCGATACAGGAAGTGGGTCATTACGACCCACAAAACTGGATGACTCACTTCTGCTGGCTAAAATTTCTCTCAGTGGCAGATTCATTCTGCCGGACCCATCGGCAGCCACTGCTGCCATGCGGTCTGTGCGACGGCTTTTGCCTCAACATAAAAAAACCTTTTTTACAATATTAGTCGTCGCACGTTATTCCTTGCAAGTATATGATGCAATCAACTGAACATTTCGGATTACGTTAATGCCCCAAAACACGATCATATGGCCCACTGGATTAATTATTCCTTACGACGTTCAAACTAAGTAACCCCGCAGCTGGATTCAGTAACATGACTGAATAGAACAGACACGTTATGAATAATTTTACGGACTAAAGCTTTAATAGGAATGTGTTGGCATCTGATAGGCCATGTCGCCTAATAAGTGAGTTGTCCTTATAACAGAATTGCCGACATCAAGCCAATGAGCTCAGCAGGGACAGTTTGGTCGCGTCTGCGCGATACGGGATGTAAAGGTTTAAATAGTTACAAGGTTTGGCATGAGTTACATCTCAAAATTTACCTCGTGACATATTTTCTTACTTTTGATAACCCGGAAGTGATTGAAGTTATCCAGCAATGTACTTTACAACAATGATATAATGAACTAGCACGAAAAACTGATAATCTTGACCACGTTATTTAGATGCACAGATTATAAGGTGAGCCCGTCATACTCGTTGCAAACGCTCTATGTTAGTGCGCTTTACCTTCTCGTGTAAACTTGCTACACTTCGTCATAAACCTCCCTAAAGAATGTCATAGAAATGCTTAACATTTTCATTTTTTAACGCAGCTGCAGTAGTCGCTATATTTTAATATAAAATTTAAGTGAATAAATCAAAAATCTAGATATTATATTGGCGTACTCAATATCTTAACGCTTGCTGTGTATTTTGTTAACCATACGATTTTAACCTACAAAAAATTATTAAAATAATCGAATCCGTTCTCAAACACTGATATGGATTTTCAAAATGAGAGCAACAATTAATCGGTTTCCAGTTAAGAAGCTGCTATTTACATTTTTTCATGTCATTTTCTGACAACACACACAGAGTTTTATAGCAATGAAAACTGTATACTCGATTAAAGGACTCATGCATGTGTCTCTATTCGGGAATCCTATTTAATGTTTCTCTCAGGTAAGAAACCTAAAACCTGAAAACATAACAACAAACTGTGAAGAATGAAGCATTCTGCAGGAGAAATTATTGCAATGTAATAAATTTATGTAATAAACTGAAATATGTTGACTGAACTGATTTTCCTATAGCCTATCCTTGAATCCTGTCAACATAAAAAACGAGACAATAATATCTCGATTGCAAGGGAGACTACTTTCTTGTGAGGGCTGCTTGGCTCAGTCAGGACTCAGGAGGCTATGGCTGAGGCCTGAGCCAGTGTTTCCCATTTGTAATTGTACAAATTGGCGAGACACTCTGGAAAATTCCTGTAAATGTCGATAAAAATACAACAGTTTGAGACGCTCGAGCGTGATTTAGTTATATTAACTGAATAACTTCAAGCATTTTTCGAAGAAAAACTCATTTCATTCAAGAGGGTAATTTTTTTTAAATGCGCCTATTGGATCGTTATTGGACCTCAGACCGTAATTGGATCAATTGCTCGAAACATCCGATCTTCAAACTATAACTCCCTTTATTTTTCTTTAATTTGGATCGTGGCTCGGCAATTTCCTTGCATGTGTTGGATCGAAGTTTAAAAAAAATCTCGTAAGAGAAAATTACTTTAAAATAATTTGGAAATTTGCTACATGTTCCAAATGTAAATAATAAAGCTATGCCAATAAACTATTTTTGGTGATGTAGATTCGCTGTACATGCATTAATCTGATTTTTTGTGTCATATAGTCATAGATCTTCATCGGAGTAACAGGAATAGTTTTGTTTGTGCTGAATTTAACGAAGTAACTGTTTGTTCAGTCAAACGTTATTTTTAAACGCTCGAACTGTTGATAGTATGAAAAATTAGGTTATTGGAAATAAAGTTAATTTTTGTGCCCTAAGGGCTGATAGGTAATTGTTATTAGAAGTGTGTTAAAGCGTAAGGATGGCTGGATCAGCAATCCCTGTGTGAACAAACAGCATTACCTGATGAATTTTTCTAAGTTATTTCTGCATTCTTTTGTCCATATTTTGTATTTTCAAGATAAATATCTAGCCAATGGCCCAATAGCTTAAATAACAACAAAACGGCCCATCACAATATCATGTAGTTGTGTTAGCCATGATTTGCGTTTTGGGTCTCAGTGAACGTTTTCATGAATTTGTGCACTCCTTCTAGTGAAGATATAAAATAATAGATAATGAAAATAGTGTGAAATGTTAAATGTAAGGTATGGTGGAAATCAAGGATATCATTAAAAAATGTAACTCTGCACTCATTGTAGTGAGTGACAGAGAGCGTATTTTTTCGTTGACGAAAACGTGAAGACACGGACGGACATGACGAGTATAATGGGGCATTTTTTCCATAAATGGGAATATGCGCTAATAATAATTGTCAAAGGTTGAATTTGTTTATATTCTTGGATTGTTTCTGTGCATCTTTTTCATTGAATTTTCGACCCGCAAATTTAAATTCATGTTAAAATGATTTAACCGATGAACATATAATTATGAAAGGAAAAATATGATAATTTTATTTGTAGAAGATAGACATGCAACTGTGAGCTTCAGCAACAGAGATAGAATTCGAATTTCCAAGAGAATATTTTTGACTGGATAACTGGCAAAACGCGGCGCCTGTCCGACCTCCAAGTTGTACTCGATCACAGCAAGTTTTGGAGCCATCGGCTCACTGCGAGTGTATCGTTCAGGAATCCTATTTCATTTTTTTTCGCAGGAAAAAAGCCTAGAAGTTAAAAACATAACAACAAGCTGAGAAGAATGAAGCATTCTGCAAGGGAATTTATTGCAAGATGTAATAGCCTGAAAATGTTCTCGGAAATATTTCAACATTAAAAACGAGAAAAGAAAATCTCGATTGCAAGGGAGACTATTTCTTTGTGAGGGCTGCACGCGTGGCTCAGTCAGGACTCTGGAGGCTGTCGCTGAGCCAGTGCTTCCCATTTGTAATTGTACAAATAGGCGAGACACTCTGGGAAGATCCTGTAAATGTCCATAAAAAACAACAGTTTGAGACGCTCAAGCATTTTTTAGTTATAATAACCGAATAACTTTAGCTCATTTTTAGAAGAAAAGCTCATTTCATTAAACAGGGAAAATTTTTTGATAAATGCACCTATTGGAACGTCATTGGAACTCTGGAACGTTATTGGATCAAATGCTCAGTGCATGCGATCTTCAAACTATAACTCATTTTAATTATCTTTATTTTGAATCGCGGCACGGCAATTTCCTAGCATGTGTTGGATCGAAATCGGAAAAAAATCTTGTATGAGAAAATTAACCTAAAATAATTTGTAAGTTAGCTACATGTTCCAAATGTTAATAATAAATCTGTGCCAATAAACTATTGTTGGTGATGTAGATTCATTGTGCATGCATTTATCTGATTTTTTTTCTGTGTCATACAGTCATGGGATCTTCAGCGAATTTACAGCAATAGTTTAGTTTGTGCTGAATTTTATCGAGCTATTTGTTTGTTCAGTCAAGCGTTATTCGTGCGCGCTCAAATTCGTTAATTAGGTAGATATTATGCAAATAAAAAGTTAATTTATGAGCCCTAAGGGGTTATAGTATATTGATATGAGAAGTGTGTTGAATTGTGATAATGGTTAGATAGGCAGTGCCTGTGAACAGCATTACCTGATATTTATTTCAAAGCTTTTATGAAAAAGCAATGTGTAAAATACTTCCCAGACCCTTGAAATGGTTCATAGCCAATATCGAAAATGCAACGAATTATAATCGTCTATCTCTCGAAAATCTTCGCCGTGTTTCCCCCACAAATGTTCAATTGGGCTGGAGTGCTCTCAGCTGGGCACTACGAGGTTCGGGGTGAATGCATGCGCTGTAGTGCGGTGATCATCTTCGGCTGATCAGGCGCGTTTCATGCGCATGTCTTCCTCGAGTTGGACGTTGATTGTCTGTCTAGTACTAATTTCCCTTCAGAT
>NW_025938779.1:14592-37865 GCF_000764305.2 Hyalella azteca | reverse complement strand
CTTGAACATGTTCAGGCAGCTGGTGGACCTTGAACATGTTCAGGCAGCTGGTGGAGCTTGAACATGTTCAGGCAGCTGGTGGAGCTTGAACATGTTCAGGCCGCTGGTGGAGCTTGAACATGTTCTGGCAGCTGGTGGAGCTTGAACATGTTCAGGCCGCTGGTTAAACTGGAAAATGTTCAGCCGTGACGAGGTGACCGCTCTTCAATATTCTTCAGTATTTATTTTTAGTGTCAAAGTTGCTGCGCCATATCAACTCAGGGACAATAATTGAAACAACTTGCTTGCACCAGGGAGGCCGTCTAACTTGTGTTGTACGTATGATATGATTTATTGATGATACTTTATTATAAAGACCAGGTACTATAACAGTCAGGTACAGGTTCCCGGTGTGTCACCCGTCAAGATGTGCTGTTACATTTTTCTGACTTCACTGCCGCAATGTAAACATGCTAACATTCTGACGCGAAAGGGATCCTGACACATACTTACGGAAGCCGCGATGAATAGGCAGCGTGGTATCCACTGCATTCCAGTCCATGATGATAGACATGCATCGTACACAAGGCCATACGGCCTACAACAAGTAAAAACTGATTTTATTTATGCACCCAATAATAACAAATGCTAGCAGAAATTATCGACCCCAGCTTCAAACTACTGAACATTTGGAAATGTCCGCAAATAACTACGTCGATTTTCCAGCTTTCTGCTCCACCTCTGTACGTCTGTCTAGAAAGCCTCAAGTATTCTAGAATTCTATGTTGTTTAGTGGCTAAATGTGGGGCAATATTCAGCATAATAAAGCAACAGTGACGTCATCATGAGCTACATTATTGCTTGGGTAACTATCTTAATAATGTGAACAGAACTCACTTGTAGAAAAGTTCATTTCAACTTATTTTTCCTCGATTCTTCAACCTGGTAATTTTCCGTTTTAATTGCCTAAAGTTCATTGATATATATGGTAATGTAATTTTTTTCTCGTCTGTACAATCCTGAACGTTGTCTGGAAATCCTTGTGGTTGAATTATATGAATAATCTTTGACTCGAGGCGGATTTGAGCCGTTGTATTTTATGTGTGGCATTCAAAAATTTTAGCTTGATACTGATTCTTGACCATAAGCCGTGACCGTCTTTGATTTATTAATTTAGTTAATTCGTGGAATAATTCTTAACAGATGACATATCTCTTAACAGTGCTCCTCTGTGAATAAACAATAAACAATATGCTCTTCATCCTCTTTCCATCCCGCAATGATAGAGCCGTCGTTTTCTAAGAAATTAGCGACGAGGAAAATATATTGTATGGTAAACTCTTTCAAAAATTCAGTTAACGAAGAATATCTGCCTCCCTCTTCGGCGGCTTTTCCACCGATCGAATTTTATACGAATAAATATACAAATTATATAACAGTTGTATGGAGCTGGCCGTGACCAGAGCTACATGTAGCAGCTAGGCAGTATTAGTGAACTAGATGAGCTAGATGTATGAGCAGCTAGCCGTTTAAATGTAGCATTTAATTTCCAGGTTAAAGTAAGGATCATCATTAGAATTATTCATTTTGCAATCATTGAGTAATTTACTTTATGATCAGAGTGGACTAGTGTAAACTTGTACTCGTTAGGCCTCTCACGCTGTTCTTACTTAAACTTAGGGCCTCTCACGCTGTTCTGAGTCCGATTTAAACTCACGTAGCACATTTTAAACATTAAAATAAAATGTATTTTGCTCACTCATATCAACCATAATTATTGAATGTAGTTGTATAATTCCAATTAAACATTTCTCAAAATGTGACAGTAAATCCGTACATGCTTATCATGGTGTAAATCGTATAAGGAGCAAATGTTAGTGGATCGACTCACTATTTTTGGAAAGTTTTATCACAGCTGGCAGAGGCAGCGCTCCCAGCGGCTTTCGGTGTCAGTGCGCTTCAAGACGTGAGGGTGAGAGGTGTAGTGTGCATAAGTGCGCAGCAGCGCACCGTTCACCGGGATGCCTAAATACAATTTATGTGTCAGACTGTAGTTGCATTTTCTCATCGAATGAATTTAAACATAATTTAAAAAAACACTAAGAGATCGGCGGGTGGCAACATGTTCACAGAGTTTTCTTTATTCGTACGCGAAGTTTGCTTTCACAGCGGGCGAACATTTTCCCGCTTTAAAAGAATGTGACGGAGAACAGGAATGAAACACGTTTGAAATTTCTTGATACGTATTCCCGTACGATACTTTTACTTATAATGCTGTCAAAAGGATTTAAATAATCAATATAATACGATCATAGTGATTGAAACAATACTACTGGCAGAATGATTTTAGCCTAATTCATTGTAATTAATCATGTCAGTATTTAATCGGCTAATCATCCTGTAACCTCTCGCAGTCTAGGCCATCTGTGATCTTCATCAGCACTCCTGTATCGTCCGCAGGTGCAGTCGTGCAGGTGCAGTCGTGCAGGTGCAGTGCAGTCGTGCAGGTGCAGTGCAGTCGTGCAGGTGCAGTGCAGTCGTGCAGGTGCAGTGCAGTCGTGCAGGTGCAGTGGTGCACGTTTCGTTTTTAGTGTTACGTCATCAGACGTTTTTTCTTGTTTGCAGGAAGAAATGAAACAGGAACGTTTAAGGCGAATTACCGTGTAAGAGAGGAAACTAATAGTTTGGTATATTAATAATAATAATAAACTAATAGTTTGATATATTAATATAAATTACGTAAAACCCCAAGCTTTTGTTAGGCGCCATGACAATGGCGTGGTCTTGATTGTGTCCTCTGTTGCCACACGCGCCTACGAAATACAACTTATACTGACAGTTTTATTCTGTGCAAATCCTTCGATCATTGGCGTAGGAAAGTAGAACTAAAGTTCTAGACTCTGCATCCCTATCAAGAAGCGACATCTGACAAATATTTGTCTTCGTCTTCAATTGCGTGGACAATATTGTATATTTTGCACTTGCATGCAAAATTGCAGCACCGTGCGGCTGGGGGAGGGCGGAGAGGGCATCATCTGTAGTCTCCCAGCGCCGTCGTCCAACGTAAATATGATGGCCGGCCCAGCCTCCCAAGCGTCATCATTAGGATAGTCACCCAAAAACTGACGTTTAGATGATGTTTCTAATTTTTTTTTATTCTACAGAATATTGGAGCACATATGATCATTTCAGTGTGGAAAAATTTGACGAAACTTGAGATATTTAGGTAAATGTCGCATAATTACATGAGGAAGCTGTAACATTAATAAACTTGACTAAGGTCGGCAATTAAATGTTCAGTCGTTTTAGCATCATCTCAACGTGTTTCTGTTAATGCGATATATAAAAATTTTGAAGACGTCTAATCTGAATCTTAGGAAGCACTGTCGCGTGCGGCTCAGTGGACACTGTGTATTATATCATTGTCGTGTTGCGACATTTGTTTGTACTGCAAATATCTCACCTCTATGACCCACAATTTGCTCCATCATCTCGCCTTTATGACCCATCATTTGCTCCATCATCTCGCCTCTATGACCCACCATTTGCTCCATCATCTCGCCTCTATGACCCACCATTTGCTCCATCATCTCGCCTTTATGACCCATCATTTGCTCCATCATCTCGCCTCTATGACCCACCATTTGCTCCATCATCTCGCCTCTATGACCCACCATTTGCTCCATCATCTCGCCTCTATGACCCACCATTTGCTCATGCGGTTGTGGCGGGGCAGGGTGCGTGTCGTCAGCCTCGACACCCGCGGTAAACAACGGATTCATTCAACGCAGATTTAGCGTTTCTTCTGCCCGGAATTTTTATTGATTGTCGAGTTTAAACTATTGGCAAGTGGCGACTCACGCGATTGAATATCTTAGACACTTAGTGCATTAGAAAAGTTTGGTTAATCAAATACATGAATATTTATGTATTTTTAGTATTTTCTTAACCAGTTAGTTAACCTAGCTTGGTTGTGATAGGTAATCCTTTAGATTCCACGTACCCGTTAGTAATTTTCAAACTATTAGTATTCAAGGACATTCGCTTCGTATTCCGGGAAAAAACTCTACAACGTTAGGTTCCTATAACTCCGGCACGCTGTATGCATTCATATCGACACCCATCCAACCCTATTTAACATCACAGCCTTTACTCGCAATGCGCTGTGAATGGCGTTGCCAGAAAAAGCTCCGTCCGCTTAGTTTTCATTTAGCGCTAAACGATTAGTTTTGGCCGCTCGTATATGCCATACTCCGTCAGATCAAATATCCAATTTGCCCATTTCATCTACTTGTGTCGATCATAATTCAAATATTTTGTAACTTTACAATTAGTGTTGTAACATTCGATATGTCGTTTACACGTTAGAATGTCATTCAGAAATTTTCTTCTTGGCTGATAATTGTCAGCGAAAAACACAGTTTGACTTTTCAAGCAACGAAACAGAAAATTTTGAATAACTGTCGTTTTCTTATCATCATTGAACTTCAACTTAAAAACAATTTCTGCCAAACTATGCAATATATTCTATATGTATGCATCTCTCACCTTCTAAATAACATGTAGCCAGCAAATGTTATTGCGCTTTCAATATCGTAATTCAATATCTCATGCAATGCAGGGGGCCGTTGTCGCCTGGCGCCCTGAGCCAACCAAACACAAGATCTGCCGACCAGTCTTCCTGCGCGTCACAATTAGTATAGTTACCCACACACTGACGCACCTCATGATGACGTCACTGTTGCTTTATTGTGCTGAATATTGCACAGCATTTGGCCTTTAAACGACATAAACTTTTGAAATGCTTAAGGCTTTCTAAGCAGACGTGCAGAGGTTCAGCAGGAAGCTGAAAGGTTGACGTAAATGACTGCTGGTGTTTTTAAATGTTCAGTAGTTTGATTTATGAATTGATACGACTATTACTAGCAGTTAATGAATCAATTTCGAATGCATGAATTATTTTCTGGGGGCCTTAGAGCCTTATGTAATATGCATGATCATAATGAAACGGAAAGCAGTCAATGCCGCGTTGCATATTTATTGCGGTTTTCGTAAGTATATGTCAGGGAACCTATCGCGTCAGAATGTTTGCATGTTTACATTGCGGCAGTGTAGACAGAGAAATGTAACTGCACATCTTGGCGGGTGACACCGTGACCCTGCACCTGATTGTTATAGTACCTGGTCTTTATAATAATGTATTATCAATAATTCATATCAATACAAACGTATTCAAGGTCCACTAGCTGCCTGAACATGTTCGAGGTCCACCAGCTGCCTGAACATGTTCGAGGTCCACCAGCTGCCCGAACATGTTCAAGGTCCACCAGCTGCCTGAACATGTTCGAGGTCCACCAGCTGCCTGAACATGTTGGAGGTCCACCAGCTGCCTGAACATGTTAGATCTTCACCAGCTGCCTGAACATGTTGGAGGTCAATTAGATGCCCGAACATGTGCGAACATGTGTATGTTCGCTACGTAATGTCACGTTCGCCATCAGTATCAAGCTGAGATTTTTTTATCACCAAGGCAACGGTTCTTAATTGAAGAAGTTTTAGAATGAGTTTACCCTCAAATAATTAGAGATTGCCAATAAAAATGTTCATTGTCGCTATAACTACGTTATTGCGGGATGATAGTAACTGGGGAGTGATGAGTGGATGCTTTTTCGCCGATCTAATTCTATACGAATACATATAGAAAATATACAACAGTTGTATGGAGCTGGCCGTGACCAGAGCTACATGTAGCAGCTAGGCAGTATTAGTGGACTAGATGAGCTAGACATCATGGTATGAGCAGCTGGCCGCCTAGTTGTAGCATTAATTTCCTGTTTAAAGTAGAGGTCCTTTTAACAATTAAATTTACAGTCATTGAGTAATTTACTTTATGATATGAGTGGACTAGTGTAAACTTGTACTCGTCCTGTTAACCGCTTAGGGCCTCTCACGTTGTTCTTCTCAGGCTGAGTTAAACTCACGTAGCACATTATCAACACTCAAATAAAATGTATGATCTTCAATTTATCAGCCATGATGTAGTTGTATTATTCCAATGAAAAGGTTCTCAAATGTGACCGCAAATTCGGATATGCTTGTCTTGGTGTAATTCCTACAAGGAGGAAATATCGGGAAGTTTTATCACAGCTGGAGGAGGCAGCGCTCCCAGCGGCTTTAGGACGCAGTCGCTCCCAGGAGCCCGGGGACGAAGGTTGTGTGTTGCTTGCTGCGCCCCACAGGAAGTTACGAGAATCGTGACGTGGCCCAACAACTTCGAGGACAAAGTTAACTTATGTCCACTGTGTTCATGTTGTTAGTTTAGTTTTATTAAAGAATTAGTCTTATTTCTTTATAAAAATAATTTCTGTGCTATACAATAGGGTGACGACAAAGAGATTTTGAACTTCTTTCCAAGCGCAAACATGAAAATCTGTAATGCTGAGGTGGGCGATAGTTGTTAAGTTATGGCTGACATTATTTTCTGTGTGATGAATCGTAGAAAACGATCATCCTTCGAAGTGAATACATTTGGGTGATACATACATAATTGAGCAATATTGAATTATTGAGAGTAGACTTAATTAACTCTTCGTCGAGCATGATTATGAATTACGAACATGCGTGAAACAGCAACTGGAGAAAATAATGTGAATTACTGAAGAACGGATTGACATGAATTAAAGTATAACAGACACTAGAGCCGTATCACGCCTTCCATTCAGTTAATTATCGTGATGACAATTATTAGGACATTCATGGGTCTCCCATCACAGTCAAAGATCTTGTTCTTGTCCTAAAGTCTTCAATATCATAGGTTATCTATTTTCATTATGTGTTCAATGAAATTTTGTGAGGTGAAAAATACCTTGTCACTGCCACACTGGCGATGCAATTTGCTCATGCGCAAAATAATCTCAATTTTTCAATGTATGCTCATGAATGGAGCTCACCTTGTTTAATCATCTAATAAAATAAGTGCACATAACAAAGGGCTTTTAAAGACGTCGCTTGGTTACGGCGAGTATGCTAATAACACGGAATTTACACAGCAAAAACAGGATATTCATCTTCTGATTCATACATTGCAGAGGCATTCGCGCCCCGATTCTGATGAAGATTGGGAACTCATTTAGTTTATCTAAACGCTATCTGGTCCGGGATACAGGCAATCGAATGTCTCAATTATATTTTTATGTCATATAACTTCCAACAATATGCAGAATGCGACTACAACTTGAGAGAAATTTTTGAGACTTTCCGTTGGAAAACTAATGAGTTACCCATAAAATATTTTATATATCATTTGACACACGTATTTGCATATATGCCATATATTATTATTTTCCATATATATTTCGCTTGAAAATTCTGTAATTGAAATTTTGTCATGATAAAAATTGCTTTTAATTGATAAAAGCCTTAACGGCTTCATTAAGAATACCATATAACAAGTTGGAGTTCAATTTTTATTATATCCGACCGCATGTTGCCTATGGGATTATGGCATATTTTTTCATTTGTACCAAATAAAATTTTGCAGCCGAATAGGCCATATTTGCTAAAGAAGATATTCGAGATGCCGTAATTATTTATTGTAAATGCGCAAGGCCTTTTTCGAACGGTCATGATAATTTATGACATTCCGGCCCCAGTGACCCACATGTCCCTATTTATGTCACATAGACTTGCTAATCTTCCGCACAGAAGATGCTGGAGCATTGAGTTGCGTGTTCGAGACCCGTAACAAGCTGTGAGAATTCTACGATGTCCAGACTCGGCGACAGGCCTAATAGCCTATCCCCAACGCTGCCACCGCTATCATTAGCCCCGACAGGATGCAGAAACAAGATGAAGGTTCTAGGCTTATCCTTACTGACATTAAAATATTAAGTTAATAAGATACGATGCATTGTTTATTTTCATTTAAATTTCCTATATTCAATCGTCCACACTGTCGTATTTTTTTATTTACTTCAAGTCAGGAGTGAAAACCATGCGAATGAACAATTGTTTCAGTCCGCCGGCTAAGCCAAATAAAGTTTATGCCCGCGTCATTCATCATTTTCCAGAGGATTATGCGGCTAATATCTTCGGATGAATGAGATATTCGTGACCCATCATTTAAAAACTGAAATAATGGCTTAAGTCAACCCGACATGACTTGTAAGCATCTCAGTTTTTTTCTGACTTTAAGCAAATAATTTCACGATGAGTAAGCGTACAAAAAAATATTAAATAAAATAATGTAAATGACGCAATAAAGTGTAAAATAATAATATAAAAATAACGTATAAATATAAAAATTCACTCCATCGTGGTGCGAGGATCACACCAGCGTCTGATATGAAGGCCGTGTAGGAGCTGCACGCGCAGGACTTGCAAGTTCCTTCCTTCCCGCCACTGACGGTCCAGTCTCTGCCTTCTCGCTCAGCATTCATTAATATCAAAGTTATGTGAAATGTGGAGGCATCCAAATTTATTAATATTCATAATACATCCCGAGACTCGCCGGGTTGACTTCCTGTTATTTATCAATAATGTTTTTATGGCGAAAACTAGCCAACTATTTAGAGGAGGGTTGTATTAATATGTAGGGGAGCAACAGCGCTGCATAACAGAGAGGGACCACAAAACAGGTACGTTCATCACTTCTGTTTGAAACATGATGGATAAATGTTATTCACTCGTCGCGTTACTGGAAAATGTGCATTGCTAGGCTCGGAAGAAGGGAAGTGTGCACTTCTGGACCTCCCAGCAGCAGCTGGAGGTGCGGCCTGGTCGAGCTAAGGGAGTTAATAATAATTCGTGGAAATAGAATAGAAAATTCGTAAAAATAGAATAGATAATTAATGAAAATAGAATAGATAATTTATGAAAATAAAATTAATAATTCATGCAAATAGAATAGAAAGTTCGTAAAAAAGAATATGAAATTTATGAAAATAGTACGTGAAATGTATGAAAATAGAATAAGTAATGTGTGAAAATGGAATAAAAAATGTGTAAACCCAGAATAGGTAATTTGTGAAAATAGAATGGAAATTTTTTGAGCTAAAATAGACAATTCGTGAAAATAGAATAAAAATTCATGAAAATATAATAGATAATTCATGAGAATAGAAAATTCATGAAAATGGAATTGATAATTAATGAAAATACAATATATATTCATGAAAAGAGAATGTAAAATGCATGAAAATGGAATAGATAATTCAATTTAAATGGATAATTTATGAATGTAGAGTATAAAATTGAAAACAGAATAGATAATTCAGCAAAATGTAATATATTATTTTCATTCGTATTGGGGAATGAAACACAGTAGGAGTTCTCCTAATTAACTGGGTCAAGGTCCGGAGGCCAGATTAAGAACGGTATTACAGATATGCAAATGATTATGACAACTGGAGTTACTTGACGTTGTAATATCCTAGGTCGGTGCTAATAATATTAATATGTAGCCAAATAATATCGAACAGAAAATCAACTGCAGTTACTAATTGATAATGATGCTTAAGGCAATAACATGGATAATAATGTTGAGTCAGAGTTAATGGGTAACTCTGCTAAAATTCACTAGGCTAGCAACGTTCCTCGAAAATGAGTTACGGGGGTAACTGAAGGAAATATATATTTATGGTCGCTACACATTTTCTGCATTTGACATCCTTAGCTGGGCAATTACTACGACTGTGATATTTGTTACCACAAAAGAAACATATTTAACATTTAATCATAATCTCACAGCATACATTTCAGTCCAGGACATTCTCTTTGCCGCGACGGCAGCCAAATAATGCAACATTAAATATTAATTACATCATACATATTCATTAAGGTTCATTATGCGTGCTTTCTAAAGTGCTTCTGGATTTGTTGTATATTAATTGCAAATAATGAAATATCGGAATTTTTTTTGGTCGATTCACGACTCAAACTTTTATTCCAATCAGAATTTATATACAACACTGAATTTTTGCAAATTATTACAAAATGATATGAATTTCAAATCTTGCACCTCTATAACTCCTGGAAAATTTTACGGGTAACTGAAAAATTTATTCTCTTCCAGCTGACTATATTATCCATCTAGTCCATAACGGGAGTCTTGCATATTATACTCAGTTTGGCCTCATGAACATGACACTCAAGTGTTTTGAATACGAAAATTAATATATTTTGCTCAGCATTCATATAAATGGAAAATGAATGCGTGACATGAGGCTTCAAGTGAGTTACTTGACCGCCGCCGTTCCAATGTCGGACGTCGGTATATTTTAGGTTAGCATAAAATAAATCCTAGTACACGAATTATCTTGAGATCATCATTTAATTTCCACTAAACCAATTTTACAATTTTTAAGATGTGTTGTGGTTTGTCTGCTTATGTTTGTTCATAATAATAATTCATTGTTGAATTACTGTTTTTCAATTGTGTATAGATTATGCTGTAAATAGTTTTCTACAACAGTGATGGTTCATAAAAAAATTTTTGCACCGTAAACTCAACAAAATTAACTCACAGATACTCCAAGTTTTATATTCAAAGTTTTAGAATATCTTTTCGGCCACCGAGTTGCGACGTGAGAACGGCCTGTTATTTCATATTTTCATAGATTCTTATTCTTATAGACTTTCAAGATTTGCATCCATTTATTTTCTTCACACCAAATACAGTCTTCTTATTGATGAGATCGTAGCACCAACTTGTAGTAAAGAAACAGGTTCAGCTATGAATAAGCTTTATTAACTATGCATTACGTATGTATACTTTGTACATATCATTCATTAAAATACTTCATGTGTGTATATGAGCTATTCGAGCGCTTACCCTGCCATATTCATCGTGTCTGTAAATAAAAAATTATGAAGCTTCCATAAAAAGAGGGATCGAATTAGGAATACTCGCATATTTCAAACCTGCATAATTACAAATTGATTGAAAATACATTCTCTTTCAATTTATAAACGGGTTTCCAAACGAAGGTTTTTGTCTCATAAGCGTTTGTAATAATTTATCTCTTCTTAATTCAAAACGGATGTCCATGGGAAGTTTGATCTTATCACTATTCAGTTAAACTGATTTTTGTTTTGAATTTCATGATAATTACAAGGACGGATTTAAAACGGGATTATACTTATTATTATAACGTATATCATATCTTATCCGCCACGTCGTATCGTCTTCTTTGTAAATTATATTAGGCGTCAATATATTTTGGACCATTCAGATATATGCATCTCTAGGGTATATTGAGATTTGAATAATATCAAAAATTTTATCAGAAGAACTAATTTTATGTTAAACAATAATTTAACTAACAAAAAATAGTGTAATGAAGTCTTACCTTTGGTTAATGAATGACTGAGTTATAATTTATTAGCTCCCACCCTTCCATAACAATGATAAGATTAAGATGGAGCACTTGACACCACGCATTTCCCGGGTATTATTTTCCCCACAAGAGGATACCGGTATGTATGATACCGGTATGTATGATACCGGTATGTATGATACCGGTATGTATGATACCGGTATGTATTTAATCAAAACGTGCAACAATAAATGTAAATAAATGAGTATGTTTTAAGCCGGCTATGCTTCCAAGGCAAGAGGTAGTATTCTGAACTGGATATTTCGCTAGAAAAATTAAGGAAATCCAAGTTCCAGAATAGAACTATCCAACCCATGGTTGAACTATATAAGGTTGACCCACGAGAAGTTCCGTCTTTCAGTTCATCTTTCTTGTTACGTCACGTAGATCGAGAAGCGTAAACAAACCCGTCATTCCCATGACGGATTGGTTGACTGGTTTGATCGCATTTTGGTGATTGGTCAATGCCCATGACGTCACTGAGATCAGTGACGTCACAGGCGAACAACGAACTACATCCGCAATAATGGGCTTCTGATGGGTCAACCTTATACTAGTTCAACCATGACCCAACCAAATGAACCCAAGAGGCCAGGACCACGTTTTGATCGCGATTAACACTCACCTTTAATTACAAAATCGCATAAAAATCAATGTGAATGAAACTATTAAAAATAAATGCACGCTAAATTTTATCCATACAAAAACCAGCTAAGAAAACTGTAAATTCAAAACTCTTCCTCGACTCGTACGATTGACCACCTAAGGTCTCGCAATAAGTGCCAGAACATCACAAACTTCTTGGCAGTAAAATAAAATCTGTCATAACGTCGATATTTTATTATGACGTCAGTAAATTAATCACGGAAAAAGCAAACCATCTCAACGATACACACTTCATTTCAATCTTTGGTATCCGTACGCGTTTCATGAAACACAGCCAGATAAATAATTTTTATTTATGAGGAATGTATTACAACGAATTAAGTTTGGACATTTATTCACAAACAATAACCGAACTAAAAGTTTCTTTGTTATTGCTGATTTTTGGTACTTATTATATTTAAAAACTCCTCATATATTTACTTCCATTTTTTATTGCTTGACGTTAGATGGCCGAGGCTTTTAATAAATGAGAAGCAGTAGTTCCGGCATGAGCCTCTGCCGTAACAGTTTATGTGTCGACAGCAGCACTACTGTCAGCTGAAGCTGTACCGGGATTTTGATTTTGATTTGGGCGTGGTGACCTTGAAAAGGAAATTCAGGAGTCAGGCCTTTATATCAGCTAACTGCCATGCATTAAATATTCGTTTTTGTTATAAGGAGAAGAGGGAAACGAGGTCAGGTGCGATATTGGAACATAGGCACGAGGGTTGGGATAGTTTGTGTTGAGGGTAAGATGAAAAAATATAACTCAGTACTCACTGCAGTGAGTGACAGAGAGCGCATTTTCTCGTCGACGAAAACGTGAAGTCACGGACGGACAGACGGACGTAGCGAGCACAATTAGTTCATTTTTTACATAAATGAGAAAATGCGCTAAAAAGGGACAGGTGAATTTCACTCCTAGGCTGATAGGTTTAGGCTTGGGTCAATGGAGGCGTTAGAGCTGAAATGTTGTGTCTAACCAAACAGTTATAAGAGCTCAACATGTATACGCGCGCTACATTCATTTACTTGCCCGTGCATTCATATATTCATCCCATTGCAGCTACAAAATTTTCTTTCTTTTTAACACGAACAATTAAACAATCCACCAATGAATGTTTTTTATTGTGTCCGATCTAAAATGGGAACAATTTTACTAAAAAAAATGCATATATTGTTCATAACCACGCTTCCCTTGCTTGATTCGACTGAATTAAGATTATCTACAGTAAAACTTGATATACAGTTCAAAATTCCTTCACGTATGAATAGAAGAAATTGCTCTTTGCCTTTTCTATCCCTGAAATAAAATTGAATTTCTTTGGTAGCTCAATTATTTTACGAGTTCAGATTCTACTCAACACTTCATGCAAAATCTCATTTAATTGATAATTTTCTTCAGTATCGTGGCAGACAAGTGTCATGGTGTCATGGCTACGCATTCTGCGCGGATTTTGTATGAATAGTTTGTAATAGATGTTATGATATGAAAAAATATATGAACATTTAGTGAAAGGAAGAGGAATAATTTTTTGCCCGCCATTCGGTTAATCCCAGCTCGAGGCTTGGTGTTCAAAGTTTCCGTTCAAGTTTAAGTAAGTCTTAAGTAAGTCTAAGGCTAAGTTTAAGTCTTGGTTTACTATGGAGAGAAGATGGCGGCTTTAGGCATTGAGTGGACATCATAATTTCTTGTTATATACGTTGATCGATCAAAATTAATAAGTTAACCACTAAAAAAAATCAACTCACACGTAAATTTTCTTCTCTAACAGAAAACGACGGCAGCGTAAACTCCTGCACAAACATTTCCTCACTCGACCCACACCAACAGACGACACCAGCGCAGCAAAAGCGCGTGGTGTTCATACGGTAACGCAATGCTCACACATGCACATGCACACATACGCTATAGGTTTACACAAGCTCGTGTATACAGGTACGTGTAGAAAGACACGTAGACGCTGGTAATACTTGTGTTCTAGACTCAATGTCGTGGAGGCTGCCACTAGTGGCCTCATCTCTGCCACTTTTTCATTGCCCTCATATTACAATGACGCGGCGGGAGATCGTCGAGTCCAAAAAAGAACCCCGAGGGTTTGAGACAAGTATTCACATTCAATATTAATTGTAGCATGAAAACTACTTTAAAACATGGAAATGTTGTGATTAATATTATTTAGACTGTCATTATACGAAAAAGCTCGCACATTAAATATAATGTAGCCTCTATGTAAGTTCAAACAATAATGATATAACCAGTCAAACTTGAGACGATCCTTCAAGCTTGAGGCGGCTGATTAAAGCGCAAATGACTTCCAACCCCCAACCCCAAGCCACGGGTGAGCTCCAATTTCACGCAGAAATTCACTGATTTTTTCTACAACTCTGCAAGATGAGGAGTTACTGGATGTTAGAGACAGGGGGAGGTGGGGTTAAACCATTAACATATATGATAATGCAACGAGTTAAGGAGTTATATCTTACACAGTCTTTCTCTCTATGCCTATTAGGCAACAAAATTTATTCATTTTTTAGAGCAAGTTATTTTAATGCTAGCCAGAAAAGCACTTGAAGTTCCCGACCAGAGATGACAACTTCAATATTGTGCAAAAATTTCTATATTAGTAAAAAATCATTTTGTGGGACTAAATCATTTTTAACAGCAATGTCTCTATTGCCATTAATATTCCGACTATAAAAAATCTATGAAATGATAAAGAACGATGCCACGCAAAAGTTTCATAATTTAAAAAATATATTTTATTCGATGGGTAACAATTTTATTTTATTGTGATTACTTCAACTGTGAACGAGACGTGATCAAGACCTCACAGAACAGACTGAAGTTGGCAGCAAAGTCTCAATGCATACAATTATTGGACGCAAACTTCACCCTCTTGTGCGATGGTGAGCATCACAGCGCCTTATTCACGTCTACCGTCAAATTTAATACGCTGTATTGACCGCCCGACGTCAAAATAAAGAATTTCTGGCTGCATGACGAAGGATAAACATAGATCAGTTGAAGCCATATGCTCATGCACGCTGTTAAGTAATATTTGAAATATTAATTCATTATAATGTTTTGGTCTTTATTTATAATAAATCAAACTTTAGTCGATGAAATCCGGCGGCATTCGATCATCAGCGAACTGAATAACACTTGAACCAACAGACGCGAGTAATTTGTTCATGGAATACGTCCCACCGCATTTGCGAATGCAAACATTCTACTTTCATGAATTATATATATTTTCAATTTTATACTCTACATCCATAAATTATCTATTTAAATTAAATTATCTATTTTCATGCATTTTCTATTCTTTTTTCATGAATAAATATTCTATTTTCATTAATTATCTATTCCATTTTCATGAATTTTCTATTCTATTTTCATGAATTATCTATTCTATTTTCTTGAATTTTTATTCTATTTTCACGAATTGTCTATTTTATTCAAAAAATTTTCCATTCTATTTTCACAAATTACCTATTCTGGGTTTACACATTTGCTATTCCATTTTCACACATTACTTGTTCTATTTTCATAAATTTCACGTACTATTTTCATGAATTTTCTATTCTATTTTCACGAATTATTATTAACTCCCTCAGCTCGACGAGGTCGCACCTCCAGCTGCTGCTGGGAGGTCCAGAAGTGCACACTTCCCTTCTTCCGAGCCTAGCAATGCACATTTTCCAGTAACGCGACGAATGAATAACATTTATCCATCATGTTTCAAACAGAAGTGATGAACGTTCCTGTTTTGTGATCCCTCTCTGTTATGCAGCGCTGTTGCACCCCTACATATTAACACAACCCTCCTTTAAATAGTTGGTTAGTTATACAATAATAACAATATAGCGGTTTCAGCGCTTATTAGACTGTTGGCCTGTCGCCGATTCTCGACATTGCAGAACATCCACAGCTTGTTGCGGGTCTCGAACACGCAACTCACTGCTCCAATATCTTCTGTGCGTAAGATTAGCAAGTCTATGTGACATAAATAGGGACTTGTGGGTCACTGGGGCCTGAAGGTCATAAATTTTATGACCCTTCTGTTACGCAGAACCTGGGACTTGCAAAGCTAAAGACACCAGCATCAATCAAACCTAATTAAACTACCTCAACCGTCCGCAATTTGCCCCGATCCTTTTCAGCGTTCAGTAAAGATAAGCGTTCAGCAGCGCGAACTCCTGCGAGGCGCTCTGCATTCCACTGATCTACGCATTGCAATTAGCCTTATAAGTCTCGCGCGTATTCAATTGCCCAAAGCTTTTAAAAACAAGGAAAATGTTATGCAAATTTTCATTATTAAATTAACTTAATTTCATAGACCAGCTCCATTATAAGTTCAAACTTCATTCAATAGAACAGCAAAATTTACACGAACACTATTGGAACAAAGAAACTTTGAGAAAGATACTGGCGTATAGATGCAGGTGCTACAGTGATGAAGCTGCACATGCAACAGCGATAAATATGCACATGTTCCCAGGCACACGCACAAGTGAATGACTTGCAGTCTCATCCACATGGGTAACATAGAGACAAGTTCAAGCGGTCGAAGTTGTACACGGAAATGGCTCTGCTTGAGGCCAGAAATTTGGTCCTTTCATTCTCATAATTTTTAAAATGGATTCGAATTCACAATTGTGCGTTTGAAGACTGCATTTGTTAGGAAACAATCTATAAATGCCTGTTAAAAAAGTCGCAGCGTATGTGAAATAGAAGAAACCTAAAAATACTCAACAGAATTTAGGGCAGATATCATTTGCTTCCGAGGTTGTAGCGTAACACGACAAACCGTGGCGATTAAGGTTAGATCCAGACTCCAGCGGGCTTTACGCCTTCAAAATTTTAACTTTTTTACATTAATTACTATTAACAGAAATTAAAATCATCCGTCACCAGGATGAAATATGAGCTTTAGGTATGGAAATATTATTACAATGTTACGTGAGGCACGTAAGCTCATGACTAAAACGTTTTAAAATAAATTTCTTGGAATAGTTGTAAGTTCGCTGTAGGATGTGCATCGCATTGTTAATTTTATTGCCATGATCAGGAAAACTTCATTGTATCTAGTTTTGACATTTTGATTGGTAACTATTTTATTTTTATCATCAGATTTGCATATCGCAGTCATTAACTGTTGACATAAAGAACCCGCAACTAATGCGTTACTCATATACCTTATTCATATGACTTCTTCATAATCAAGTTTCCGTGAAATGAACTCATAACGAAATGAACGGGCGACAATTAATAAGAAAATAACATAAAATATTCATCAACGGAGCTCGGAGCCAAGTGACATCTGATTAGGTCAGTCTCCTATGATATTTTGGACAATTTTTAACTCGATGTGAAATTGGGCACTTTCTGCATATTGGATTCATAAAATATGAAATTTATGCAGATGGCATATCTTTGAAAAATCTGATCCTTGTAACAGAAAGTTTTTAAATAAACTAAATAATTTTATTTTCGATCATGGTTGCAGTCGCGGCACGAATGCCTCTAGAGTGAACGAATTTGGTATTAAATTAAGTATTGATTAGTGAAATGGGAAAATAAATAAAAGTAAAAAGTTAAAACGCCTATTGATATTTTGAGTGCGAAACCATAGACTTGTGAGTCTTACCATCGATGTGAAATACGCCCTGCAAACGAGATAGCAGCACTAAAATTTTTAATGCTTGTTTTGAAATATAAATAAATAATTATTACTGATTATTTATCTTGGAACTTTTTGCAGAGGCTTTGCTATTTTTGTGTTCAGTAAGCATCGACTGCATTGAAATTTTCTCATGTTAGCAACAGTTATATTGAACCCAGCTTCATTAGCTTAGGAAGTTCAAGCCCTTTAATTCGTCTAACAAGACAGTTAAATATAGAACTAAAATGACCACACGATGAGGCTGTTTGACTGGACTGTGTAATCATATTAAGCTCATACGAGCCCAGGTGACAATTGGGACCACCATTTCAAAAACGTCTAAACTCACGCCTGTTGAATTCATACAACCAAGGTGCACAAGTGAAATGAGTAAATTTCAGGACTTCGTCATAACTTTGTTACGTCGCGTTGATTATTAGATCAAATTTAATATAAAAATGACAGAATTTTCAGCCGTTATATGTCGGACATTATTTGAAAATGGCGCAGCAGAACCAAAGTTCTGGAGGTTCAACCTGCAGTTGTGGGTCGTCAGAACTGGCAGTTCCTTGCACTCCTGCGACGGTACTAGACAACTTATTGACAGGAGGTCTGGCACTATTTCTTTCACATGAACACATTCTACAGAAATTGCCATTGTTTCACTCAGTTTCAAACACTTGTTGTCTCCATCATCTGCATGATTGGTTATCAAGCATTAATATATCCAATTATAGTTTTCAAATTCCTCATTTATGAGCAGTATTGAAATGTTTACCTCAAAATAAGGGACGTTTTCTACGAATCATCGAATTTTCCCCTCAACAGAAAATGGTTGCAGGGAATACTCAACAGCGTTCACCCTCGCCTCTGCCAGATAAGTTCAGAACACCACTGACGACGCCCTGTCGTGCAATACAAAGATTCCATTCTTAAAAATATAGTAATTAGGGCATGTTTCTTTTATTATTAAGCGAAGGACATGAATACAGTGGATTAAAGTCGATTCTCCTTCTGCGCTCGAAGTTGTTGGGCCCCCGCCATGCTCGCGTTAACTTCTGAGGGTGAACATCGTTTAAGATTAGATAGTTAAATGTGAAGTAATAATGTATAAATTTGGTATAAAATTCCATCGCATTTCACGTACATATACCACAAAACGTCAAGATTGATATGATAAAACTCACTCAAAACTTTCATGTCCTGACAAAATACGGGGCGCTTCCACAAAATAATTCCAACGAATTATTCCGCATCAAAACACTGGATTAATTGCACAGAAAACTACATTTTTGGAAAGATCAGCCTTTTTTATTCTTCTACATAGTTACCGGTGCGTTCTTTGCACATCTGCATTCGAGGCACCCACTTCTTCAAACCAGTCATAGAACTCTGCCGCCTGTCCGTGTAGAAAACTAACAAGCGCGTTTTGCACCTCTTTTTTTGGTGCCCATCTTGCGTCGACCTTTGAATAGTCTAAATGTTCAGTTAAAATCTAGTCAATTGTGGTTTTGCTGACCTCAAGAATTTTTTCACACAGCTCTCGAACTGTAATTCATCGATCTTCAAGCATTACCGCTTCGACTTCGGCAATTGTTCGTCAGAAACCGATGGCCGCCCAGCACGGGCGTCGTCGTGGACGTCAGTTCGGTCATCTTTAAAGTCCCTGACCCATCTGCGCACCATCCCGGAGCTCATATACTCTTCGCCATACACTTGACAAAGTTCTTCGTGAATTTCCTTCGCCGATTTCTTCCTAGCGGCCAGGAAACGAATAACAGACCGCAACTCGCAGCTGGCGGCAGACGCATGAGGAAGCTTCTTCGCTGACGCCTGCTGAGGCAGGTTTTTATAATGAAAATTATCAAGCAGAAAACATTGAAGAGGTAATCAATATTACATCGAAGATACGTTCAATTTATGCAGAAATGATCAACAGAACACAATTGAAATGCAAAGTGATCTATTTGGAGTTATTCAATGTATTCTATTAGAGGAAATTTTAATCAATGCAAAAAAACTCCGATTTTATATATTTTTGTTTTGAGTGAAATATGATGTATGAAGGACAGTAAATTGGCGTTTGATGGGAAGGATAAAAGAGGATGGAATAAGTGAACACACGTCCAGTCCTGCCTCACAATGGCTTGAAGTAACATTGGGGCTTGAAAGATTGCAAAAATCAAAAAGGAATCATCAGCATGAGACCATCCTCAGACTCAGCAAACATTACGGGAGGAAACATTGCATACTTGAAAGTCAACGTACTGATATGCCAATAGCAAACAATGAGTAACTGGCCACATACACATTTGTGTAGAGGCTGAAAGAAAATGTATCCATTATACCATGTATGGAAGTTGCCTCTTAATGCCCCATGGGAGGCTCCAGACAAACAATCTTTGAAGAATTCAGGCGTAGGCTCTGTTTTCCAGTGATAAAGATTTACAAGACATATAACGATGTTTTATATATAAATGATCTAACTTCAAAAGAGTACTTCACTCCTTCTTACGAAAAACAAAATACCGTGCAGATACTTGACTTATAATAGAGTAATAATCAATGCATTTATCCCTGGAAATCAAATTTTCATGCAATTCCCACGAGAGCTTCACTGGTCACTTGATTTTGCTTGAGCTCACGATTTTCTGTGCATTATTCGTTTATTGAGTAAAGGCAAGTATATATTTCATTACCTCACAAGAGCCCTATAACAGAGGTCAAATGTCATGAGCTGATAATCATTAGGCCATGTTTAGCAATCATATCATCATACAATACGTTGCTCAGACTCAGTGCATGGAATGCCACAACACCAACAATCAACTTCCTCATCTACTGCAATAAATAATGAGCTGGTGTCTTACTTGACGCTGACACACGAGAGGCAAACCCGTGACTTAGGCGACTAACAAATGAATCTAAACTTCCCAACTAAAGGCAGTCGAAAGCAAGACGCTGCCCTTGCCTCCTTCACCAGTCAAGGCTGACAGGATGCTCAGTATTAGAAATGTTTATGTAAATGTACTCAGTTTGTGAGGAAAGAAATGTAAAATATTTAGAGAACAACATATTTTGCTAACCACCATTCATCTGCTCATCCTGCCTATACAGAGCAGATCCTCTGCCGCACTGAAAGGCTGATATAAGAATTAAAATGTTCAAACAAAATCTTAGTTGTTTCAGCACTTGTAAAGAACGCAGAAGAAATATTATATCTTCAATTAATATCAGTAACTTTATCACATGAGATTTTAATGAAGTTTAATATATTATCTTCAGAATTAATTAGAAAATTTTACACAATTATAAATAGTTTGGGCGTCATGACTGTATTATATAGATTCCTCATTTGCAATTTGGTCCTTCAAAATTCAAATTTGAAAAAAACTACAAAATTAGTGAATCTCAAAATTTGGCCCATTTGTGCATACTAGCCTTAGTTAGTTTAGTTTAGTTTAGTGGCCACATGTTTACTAGCGCTTCAGCTATTTAGCTATCTCGCACCGAAAGTCATGTTGAACATCACCAAAGAGGTGGAAGGTCTCAATTATCAAAAGTTTCTCAAATCAAAATTGGTCATCACTCACAAGGGGTGGAAGGTCTCAGATGTCCAGCCCGCTGAAGCTGGCTCGAAAGAAACAGCGTTAGCATCTCAAAGAGACGAAGTGACAAGGAGGGACAGGTGAAAAGCAACAGAAACGAAGACACTCGAACAAGCGGTCGCTTACACGGGACGTCGGCCACCCGCACGAGAGAGAGAGAGAGAAGGGAAATATAAGGAATCCTACCTACATAATAACTTAACCCCACAACTGAGATCTGCAGTCAGACACCGCGAGCTCAGCGGTGGGGCGCTCAGGAACAATCCCCCTAGGAGCGCGAAATCCCATAGGAAATCCCTAGTCCCCCCTGAGGGGCATAGTAGCCTTAAAAAGCAAAAAAATATATAAACTTATATTACATTGAACTAAGAAATATGATACATAAAAAAATTCCCTAAACCATCTTAACATACAATCAGATCAGATGAAAATTTAATTACCTGTCAGTTGTTAATTTTCAACTTGAGTTAATCTCATCACAAGTTCATTGTTTGGGACCACAATTGGACTAGACATGAATGAGCTACACACAGCAAACAACTCCATGGCATTCATGAGAACCCATATACCAAGCAATGCTTGGCATGTGTATATCAGGACTAAGGCCCCTTTCACACAGAGCGGCAACTACTGCATACATCAAATTCTACGCTGTGTTAAAATCTGTGGTGTGTGAATAGCAGTGTATATTTTGTATGTCCACTGAGGTTTGGTGGTAAATACAGTTGCGTTTTTTTGAAGCATGCGGTATTTACCGCCCCATATGAAAGGGCCAACTTCACTGGCTGGCACAGAACTCATATTGCAATGCACTGCTGATCATCAAATAATAAATAGCTTTTTTTATGACAAGATCCTTACTTGCTCGCTGGCAAACAGAATCAGTAATGAACAGAATTACTGTTACTAATTTAAAACAACACACAATTAATAGGTACAAGGGAAAACAAAAAAAAGTTGCACATATATAATGCAATGCATTAATTTATTGAAGAATATGAAAATTTTATATAATTATATTCAAGTCTCCAGCTTGAATGTACCAATGCCAGACACAAATTACCAGCTTCAAATTTTATTTGCAGGATAATCTCACACAAATTTGAGGAATAAAATCCCTCCAGCTTTAGGAGCTAATTTGCCCAAGCTGAGAACCAATTCCCAGGGTACAAATATTGATATGTGAACTTTGTGAACAACATTTAATTAAAGTCATTTTACTAACTGCTATGTCTTTTACAACGTTTTAATGAAATTTTTTTACATAATCACAGTAAATTTGGACTGAAAATTTTTTACGGCAAATTAGGACTGAAATTTATTTCACAAATCTATAAATAAAATTAAATACATGTCAATAGTAGAAATTCCATAAATGGGACTAGAGACTCTCAGTAGTAAATGGTTGCAACTGCAGTGACAGATTTGGCGACATTAATATTGAGCTGCAGCGCTGCTGTAGCTGCACTTCTGTTAATGTTATTTGTGAGGGGATCTGTTGCTGTTATTTGTTGTTGTTATTATGAGTTAGGGATCATAGAAATGCACCATTATAACCATTATATCTATTGTGAAAAGTAGTGATTTTGCAAGAAAAAAATATTTAGTTATACATCAGTAGTTGATCAGTCAGTATATATACATCAGTAGTTGAATTATATCACAAAGTTCCTTTGGCAAAAGTGTGCACTAGCTTATAATGAACTATCACAATAAACACTGTCTCTTATACACATCTAGATGTGTATAAGAGACAGCTAGCGGTCTAGCGCACCTCACTAGCGGACTAGCGCACCTCACTAGCGGACTAGCGCACCTCACTAGCGGAGTAGCGCACCTCACTAGCGGACTAGCGCACCTCACTAGTGGACTAGCGCACCTCACTGGCGGAATAGCGCACCTCACTAGCGGACTAGCGCACCTCACTAGCGGACTAGCGCACCTCACTAGCGGACTAGCGCACCTCACTAGTGGACTAGCGCACCTCACTAGCGGAC
>NW_025938779.1:0-14486 GCF_000764305.2 Hyalella azteca | reverse complement strand
TGGTGCATGAGTGTTTCATATTTTGGTGCATGAGTGTTTCATATTTTGGTGCATGAGTGTTTCATATTTTGGTGCATGAGTGTTTCATATTTTGGTGCATGAGTGTTTCATATTTTGGTGCAAGAGTGTTTCATATTTTGGTGCAAGAGTGTTTCATATTTTGGTGCATGAGTGTTTCATATTTTGGTGCACGAGTGTTTCATATTTTGGTGCATGAGTGTTTCATATTTTGGTGAAAAGGTGTTTCTTTTTTTGGTGCAGGAGTTTTTCTTATTTTGGTGCATGTGTGTTCCTTTCGTTTTTTATTTCAAAGCATGTTTCTCAGTTTTGTGCAAGAGAGTTTCTTCTTTTGGTGCAAGAGTGTTTCATATTTTGGGGCATGAGTGTTTCTTACTTTGGTGCAAGAGTATTTTTTATTTTTGTGCAAGATTGTATTTTATTTCAGTGTAAGTGTTTTTTATTTTGGTGCATGAGTGTTCTAATTACCACATTTTTTCTTATTTTCACTTCGTGTCTGTCTGTCATCAAAAATTCAAACCTTAATTTAAAGCACTTCTGAAGATCCTAGAAACTTGAAATTTGGTATGCATGATTGTCCTGCCAAACAATTTAAGATTTTATCATCAGAAGTTATTAAAAAATTTGAAAAAAATGAATAAACATAAACATTTTTAAAAACTACAATTTTCTGGTGGTTACAAAACTAAAAGCAATGAAATAAAACAAAATAAAAAACTTTTATAAACCAAGTTTTCTTGACAGACAAAAAAGAAAAACATTAACTCTTACATAACATTACCTAACATTCTACATATGTAACTTTAATGTTATGTAAGAGTTAGTGTTTTTCTTTTTTGTCCGTTAAGAAAACATGGTTTTTGAAAGTTTTTTTATTTGTTTTATTTTTGTGCAGAGTGTGTAAGAGTGTTTCTCATTTTGGTGCAAGAGTGTTTCTTATTTTGGTGCTAGTGTTTCTTATTTTGGTGCAAGAGCGTTTCTTATTATGGTGCAAGAGTCTCTTTTATGTCCCTGTAGTTATCTGTGCTGTATGCAATGTTGTGCTGTATGCAAGATATGTGGTAAAACATTGAGCAGGTCGTCACAGTCACACAACACAAAAGAGTTAATGTAAATGATGAATTTACCTCATTTTCATTATTATCAATTGGTTCCTCCTTCACAGCTATGTCCTCTTTTCCATCTTCAGGCTCCTCCTTGATGTAAACTGCCACCATTTCTAGGGGAGGAGATGAGCCACTGGCCTCTGTAGCTGAATAAATTTACATAGATCAACATACATGAATACACGTGAACATGAGACATCAATGCAGTTACAGATGACAAACAATGTGTCAATGCTCCCACAAAATTTGGAGCAATATCTTCAAGTTAATAAATTAGGTAACTATTTCAGTTTCAATTTAATCATAACAAGAATTATATTTTCAATTTTCCACAATTATGAGCAATTTATGAATCCCCTAAGCCTGCAGTTCACCATCAGACTCAACTTTGCAAGATTCAGAAGACATTTGGGTGCTCCACTCAGCGTGCCAGCTGCTGTTGACTGCATCATCAGAGACATTGTGCATCACATCACTGCTCGCCTTCATTTTATTCATTATGATACTCATTGAATTTTGCAGGTTCCAAGTTAAACTAAAGCTTATTTGCGGTACAAAATTGTTCAATAGGAACAAAGTCCAAGTTGTAATCGAAAGCAACTCAAGTGTTGGTGACCATTCTGTGAAGACATTTTTGGATGTTAGAGAAAGAACAAGTTTGTATGCAGTACACTGTCATTATTTAGAGTTAAAGAGACAGTGTAGTAAACTTTGAGTGCAGCATTGAGTCNCATTCTAGATTATTTAGGTGTTTGATAGTTTGAGATTATTCTAGATTATATTCTAGATCACCATTCTAGATTATTTAGGTGTTTGATAGTTTGAGATTATTCTAGATAATATTCTAGATCACCACGCTAGATTTTTCAGGTGTTTGATAGTGAGCCACTTGATAGACTATGACATCCCTATTGGGCTGCATCAATTTCTGGTGAATTTTGGTTGATTAGTTTTGCTTCCTTATATTCAATAATACTGCATTTCGGACATTACAATAAATAGCATAAAATCTAGAAATAACTTCCAGAGTGTGTGAGCTTCAGATTTTTCATCTTTATGATAGACCTAATTTCAGCAGTAACTTAAAAATACCCGTTTTCTTACTTTAGTAAACTACCGTATGGGAAAAGAAGTGTAGTAAATTTTGGATAATTGGGATAAGCAAGACTGCATTGTTAACATAATCCATAAATATATATGCTGGAGTTGCTAACATAGAAAGTCTTATTTCCTCACTAAACTTTTGAGTATTGCTAGCATTGATGAAGCAAATTGTTTCAAATAGAGTAGAAGCAAACCCAATTTCAAAATAAAATAATTTCGTCAAGTAATTTGAGAATTCATTCAATAATTGCTGCTTCAGCATCAAATCCATAGATACAGCAGATATGATTTATAGGTGTACTGGGCTTCTAGGTTGAGATTTTTGTAGGTAAACCAATGACTGAGTGAGAATTGCCAATGAATGCAAGGAATACGACTGCTGGCTGTGGGTTTAAAAAATTGTATTTAAATCCCCACAAATGAATATTTTACTAGTTTTCTCAATATTTCAAAGAACTTTGAGTGGGATAGCTTGAAGTTCACCGGCTACCTCAGATCAGCAAATATAAAGTACAAAAATCTGCAACAGGTTCTCTCCAGGCCTACTGTCAAATGGAGCAATAAAGGATGGGCGGGGTAAATTGGGACAGTTGTCCCACATTTCAGAGAAATGTTGTAGCAGCAAAACTAATAAAAATATTGCAAAACCGAAAACAGTACCATAAAGTTTAACATTTTTACTATCTATATGCAAAGCTGGGCAGCGCTACTTTGAAATGTAGCGGCCGCTACCACTATATGCTCTAAATATAGTGGGCCCTACCGCTACATCCACTAGATTGGGGCAGGTGCTACCACTACCGCTACATGTAGCGCGCTGCTGCCCACCTCTGGTAACAACTAACATGTTGACACTAGCAACAATCTGAGGTTTACAACATTACACTGAAATCTTTCATACAGTATTATTCTGTAATTTTTATTATGTATGTATCATGCTAGTTTTTAAATAATATTTAATACTATTAAACAAAATCTAAAGGCTTTATATATAAATGTAGCGGTAGCGTTGTAGCGGCAAAACCTTGTATCGCTACTTAAATATGTAGCAGGCGCCACTGCTACATTGCTTTAAATGTAGCTCCGCTACTGCTACTGAAAATGTAGTGGCAGCTAGTAGTGGCCGCTACATGGGAGCGCTACTGCCCACCTGTCTATATGGCATAAAGCAAGTTAAGAAATCGTACATTTACTATCTTTAAAAAATCTCTGAAAAAAGTGAGAAATCGGGTGTTTTAAAAGTACCTCTGCTAAGGTCTGTAGCAAAAAAAAAATAATTGCAGTTTTAACAAATTTTACTTAAAAATGTAATTGATAGAATTTGCATATCACATTGAAAAAAATGGCAGTCATTTCTGCATGATGGGGTAATAAAGGGACACCCCTAAAAATGCATTTACAGTAGAACCTTGACTAGCAAAGGCTCCAGTTGAGAAAAGAAAAAATGATCAACAAAAAAATTTTTTATTACATTTACCTTGCTTAACAAAAAATTAATGCATCATCGGTCATCACAAAATTGCGCATAGAATGTCAGAGATAGAATTGTGCACCGAGCAACATAGAATGGAAGAAATTAACCTAAACTATGATTTATTTCTCCAAAATATATGATGTTGTCACTAAAATTTACCTTTCTGTTTCTGGTATGGTTGTATGATCTTTTTTTTGTCATAGTGAATTCACTTGACCCAATTAAACTGGTGCGAAATTACATGCCATCCTGCAAGCTTACAGATACAGAAAAAATGCTACATGGCTGCTGATGTGAAGCTTGCAGTGGACAAAGTCGTTGTCAATGCTCAATGGCATGTCCATGGATTTGGTAGTATCACATCAATAATGCAGTAATTTATGGATAGGGTAATATCATATCAATAAAGGAAAAACAAGTAAAAATCACAGAAAATGTCATTTATTCTACAGCTACATCATCTACAAAAGAAGAGGAGGATTTCAGAGTACTGTTAGTAATAGATCAGTACACTCTGCACGCTTCAAATGTTTTGAAATTAAGTTTTATTTCAAGTCTCCCAGATTACCCCATTCCGAAGGTAAATAGGGATGCTTTTATTTTGTGTCAGGCACCTTACAAATAGCATATGGAATTTCTTAGGAGATGCCATACAATATGCTATTGGATTGGAGATGCAATTTTTAGAGTGTCTCACAAATGCCATTAAAATGAGCCCAAACTTGTTTATGAAATAATTCATGGTAAGAAGATATGAACAAAAAATGCTCAAAACCGTCCCTTATTACCCAGTTTGATGTTATTCTTCAATGCCAAAGATACTATACTATACTATCTGCCACAGTTTTATTTCACATGTATATATATATATATATATAGTATATTCTACAGAAATTAACATTATTTCACTCAGTTTTAAATAATTATTGTCTCCTTCATGTTCTTGAATAGTTATCATGGGCTATCAAGCATTAATATTCAATTCTATGTATAAAATTCTTCAATTTTACGAGGTAAAAAATATTTACCTTAAAATAAGATTGCTTTCTACAAATTTTCAATTTTCCCCTCACAGAAAATGTGTGCAAGGAGCACTTAACATCTTTCACTCTTGCCACTGCCAGATAAATTCAACTGAAATTATCTTGTGAGAGATAAAAATTTTATAAATACCCAGCGAGGGATTTCCATTTTTTACAAAGTTAATGAAAAATGTAGATGTTAATAAGGTAAACAAAAGTTCTTCAGTGCCGCTCGTGTCTATGACATGGCACTCAGCAGCACTGGTAGAATTCCACCCTGCTTGATAATCAGTCATCAGTTAATGCATTTGAATTGTAAAAATTGCCTATGTTGACAATGCCAATGTATGAGTGCACCAGCACAACCTGCTATTCAAGACATCCTGCAGGGAAGGGACAAAGGCACAGGACAGAACATTATGTCATGGCATACCAGAATAGATGCGCTACCTCATGCAACTACCATTCCACATTTTCAGTAAGTAACATTGATTGCCCAACATGGACATTTAGTTTTTTTAGATTTTAGCATTGTCGCACATGAAGAGAGGTCTAGGTCGCATTTGTGCCTGTTTATTTCAAGGTCTACCTATTTCTCTGTTGAGTTGTTGGATAGATGGGTCATGTGTGTTTTGTTTCCTGATGTTGTTGCCGGCGCTATGGAATGCTTATGTCGGGTTCTTTAGTCTCTGGCAACAATTTAGGTGAATGAAAGTTTTCTTCTGGACATGGATGTATTGTTAAAGTATGGGGCAGTGATTACAGATGCAGTTGCGAATGGAATGAAATGTAAGCAGACATTGGGAGCATGAGTGAGGTATTCGAGCTGCAGAAGATAAAAAATATAATCAATAGAAGTAAAATCAAATAAAAGAACCTCACTCACAGCAGTTAATCAAAACCAAAAACCCTTAGCATTGACATAACAATCAAGCAGCAAGTGGTAGTTTCAGCTCAGAAAATAATTGATAAGATCCACACACAAGAGTAATTCAAGAGATTAAAGTAAGCGAAGGTAAATGGACACTATTGCAACTGTGATAATAACTGCGACTTATTGGGTGAAACACATAAATGGACAACAGTTTGGTATTCACAAATAAAATAGCAAGCATTGAAATTAAAGGATTTAAACAGTAAAATCATTGAAGTGAAATCATATAACCAACTCGCGATTGTGCAATTTATGTTCTTTAGATTAAAAGCAAGCATTGCAAGAAAGTGGATAAATATATGTACAAAGTATAAACATAAGCAAGAATGAAGTTAATCAATTATTAAGCTGAATGAACAATAACATACCTGGTTTTAAAAGCTTTATACAATATGGGTTCTAACAAGCACTCACCAAGGCAATTGCAGTCGACAGAGCATTGGACATCAATCTGCCTGCTTCTATTAGAACTTTACAATGTCACTGATCAAGCACATGCATGAATAATATAATTATTGGAATTTTTCCCCATGCCTGAAAAAAATAAAGAGAAATGTTTGGTATTGAATTAGAACATATACATTGAGTGAACAAATGAATAACAGATTTGGTTTGTGATGAAAAATACTGAAATAACCACCCAGCTACAATGTGGTTGCATTGTTGTACTTTGTCTCTGATGGCTTGGGGTAGAGGCGCTTGTTCTGTTTTTATTTTTCCTTTGGGTATGTGGTGTTTGTCTGCTTGTAGGATGAGTCCAGTGATTATTTTATTCGCAACGTGAATGTTGGTGGATGCTGGAGTGTCTTGGGGTACTTAGTCTATTTCCTGTGAGTAAGCGGTCCAGTCTGCTTTGTGGTAATTTATGAAAGATGTGTTATAGGTTTTTGTGCGGTAGTTAGTTTTGGTGCTGAAGTGTAATATGATAGGAACATGATTGGAACTGAGAGCTGTGATTGTTGACCATGTTATCTTGTTTGAGATGACATTTGTGGCTGCAGATATGACTGGTGATGTAAGTTGCTGTTCTATTATAGTGGGTTTTTGCATGTGGGCGAGTTTTCATTGAGTATGATGTGGTTAAAGTTATGAATGAGTGAGTTGATAAGGTTGCCTCTATGGTCTGAGTTGGGAGAGTACCAGGATGTGTGGTGTGCATTGATGTCTCCTGTGATAATGGTGTAAGGCTTGTTGAGGAGGTATGTGAAACAGTCAGTGATGTGTTGGTTTAGGTTACGATGGTACGGTAGGCATGTGTCTCTGGGAGGGATGTATATGTTAGCTATGTGAATGAATTTGTTGTTGGAGAGATGTATTTTGACTAGTTAGGTTTCAGTGGCTTCTTGATTGATGTGTTGTAGAATGGTGATTGCTGTGATAACTATGTTATTGCGAATATAGGTGATGGGTCCACCTCCTGTCTTGTGTGCCTTATCTTGACGAATAGCAGTGTAGTCAGGTATAATGGGTGTGTGAGCCATTGGTTTAAGTTTGGATTCTTGGATTGTGATAATGTCAATGTCATGTTTGTTTGTTGTTTTATTTTGAGGTCTTCTATTTTGCTTGCAAGTCAATTAGTACTAATCTGCATTATTTTGATGTCTGAGGATGCTTTTTTGTGTCTGATTGGGGGTGAAGGAGGTTGTGTGAGATTGTTAGGTGAAGTGGCCAGCGAGAGCGAAAGAGGATAGGGTGCAGTGACTAGGTTTGGAACAATTTGCTATGCTGGTATCGGTACTGTATTTAGCCTGGGAGGGATTGGTAGAGTGTGCTGGTCACAATTCCAGGAATTTGTGTATTGATGGAGTTGTATGTTTGTGCAGCTTTTATGGACCTAATGAGGGGCAAGACTATTACAGAAAAAAAGAGTATTGGCGTTTGTGATCTGTCTATTGCATTTGTCGCACATCCAAGTTGGGCCCAGGTTCTCCTCGACAGCATTGCCAACCACAAGTGGGGAGCCACAGGCTGGCAGCATAAAAAAATATGGGCTCTGGATCCCCCTTTTGGAGGACGGGGAAAAGAAGACTGTCGATTTGGGCCTGCATCTGTGCCATGCTCCAACCGGAGCATGGATTTGGAGGCTGACAGGCTGACAGGATTTGGAGCCTTTTGCTTTTCCTGCAGGAGATCTTTCCTTTTAATTTTCTCTTGCAGGCCTAAGTAAAGTGCAAGATTCTTCCTACTTTCAAGAAAAACTCATTCATGAGAGCTGCTGCAATCCAATTCACCAAACAACTCTTGCCCTACATCAGTTCCTCATGCAGAATGGCTTTAAGATCCAGTTTGAGGTTTGAGTCTCTTCGAGAATGCTTGTACTCATGAAGTACATGTATTCCCAGGCTCAGAAAGAGATTGCTTACCTCCAGCCACTTCCTTACCTAAGTTAAATGTTAGGGAAGGAGGGCACAAGCAGCTGATGGAAGCTCCCTCTACCAACTGACAGTACCCTACCAAAAATGGGCTGAGAACTGCTAGCAAGAGAATCTTGGTGGAAGTTAGAAGGACCGAGGGCTAATACATGAACAAGTGCACATATCATAATGGATATGAAAATCTGATACAAGACTTTCCTTTTACATTTAACTGATATTTTGAAACTGATTAAGTTACCAGACTGGATTGTTCTATATGAAATACGAACCATCATTCCTAACATTTTACCCAGTCACCCTCAGTGTTGTGGTAGCACAGGTGGTGAGCAGCCAGAGGCTGAAGTTAATAATATTAACCTTGAGGGCAGGGGATCTCAGCAGTCACCTCTGACAATTTCAGTAGCAAATCCCAGTCTATTAGGCAGCAAATAACTTAAGTAGATCTACTATAGGGACTCAGTGTAGGTACTGCAGGAAATTTTTTGATTACTTTCGACTCATTGTGAACAGCTGCAAGTCTGAAAGATTTGTCACTTGCTGAAGACTGTTCAGTCAACTTCTTGACTACTTTTGAGTTTGTTCAGTCAACTTTTTGACTGCATGCAGTTTTACCACAGCTCTAGCCCTGACTATAACAATGGGGTCTTGGATACATGCTCAGTGGAATCCACCACAATTCATACAGGACAGAGCAGAGCAGTTACTGTGCAGTAAAGTTGGCATTCAGTCCAGCCACAGCCTGCAGGTTCTAGCACAAAGAGACATCTCTTCATTCTCTTGTCTCCAGTACACCCACTAGCCACTGGCAAGTGGATAGTGGAAATATATCCAATGGGCCAGCATTGATAATTAATCTACAATAGTCATATGCTCAATATGGCATGTGTACTCAGTGCTGGTTAATCTGATACCTCTCTAGAATATCACACTGGCAGCCTCAAGATCATGACTATTTCTTATGTGCACTCCAATCAAGTCTCTGAGCCCTGAGCAATCTTAGGCAAATTAAATGTTTCATCATCCCCACACACCAGTTCCACAGTCCTCACTCCTCTCAACTGAGGCAACAAGGTAATGAGCATGATTTTGCTGCCTGCAAGTTTGCAACTGCAGCTCCGATATTATCTTTGCTGACAGGATCAGCGTCTGCAAGACTGCAACTGTGAGGGCATTTGGGGAAGATTCTCGTTAACTGCAGACTAGCCTCCATCTGTTCTGTAGACTGGTCTCTGGGACTCTGGCTACAGACCGGTCTCAATTTACATTATGCAGACTGGTCTCCACCTGCAGACTGGCCTCCAGCTGCAGTCTGTTCTCCATTTGCAGACTGGCGACTCACTAGCCTCCAGGTGGGGCTCCAGCTGCAGGCTGGTCTCCATCTGCAGACTGGCCTCCAGCGCCATGTGAAATAGAAGCATATGAAATTTCAATGGTGAGGCGGTGGCCAGCAACCCAGCCCTGCCCTGACGTACGAATACGCAAAGTCGACCTTAAACATAAGCAAGAACTAAATTCAAACCTCCAAATGATTGTATTATTTCTACAATAAGTTATGCAAAAATGCAATTATAGAATACAAAATTATGGTATCCTTTTAATTTACAGAAAAAGCATACAAACGATGATCGAATATCCTTAGGAATAGAATAATATTTATTTACAATTGTCGGCCTAACCTCAGAAAATGCAAGGCCAACTCTTGCTCAGGATTCATGAACTCTTTTGCCAAGCTCACTTGGTTACAAAATTTAGAAATATTTTGATTGATTTGATGCTGGGTTGAAGGTGAAGAAGAAATTGTGTGCAGACCGCTTGTAACACTTTTAAATTATACATGTAGAAAATATTCCAAATTCGATCTCCTCTTGTTCATGGAAGCTTCACTCATATTTTACGGACACGATATATATTGCGGGGTAAGCGCTCGAGTAGTTTATTTAGACACATAAAGTAATACATTGAATGATATGTACAAAGTATCCATTTATAATGCATAGTTAATATGGCTTATTCATAACTGTACCTGTTTCTTTACTACAAGTTGGTGCTATGATCTCAATCTCAATGACATAGTAATGTCGGCGCACAAGAGTAGGCCTGATGTGGCCTGTCGCCACTTCAGGACTGGATGTGATGTGCAGATAATAAATGGAAGCAAATCTTGCATGTTCATAAAACAGCTTCGAAAAATATGACATAACAGGCCGTTCACACGTTTGACCGTGAACTTGGTTTGACCGTGGGTCAATTTTGTTGAGTTTACGGTGCAAACGTTTTCTAAGAGAGTTGTTATTTGTTGTAGAAAACTGTTCACAGCGCAAACTGTATACGCTTAAAAAAAGGCAGGAATTTAACCATGCCATATTACTATGAACAAACATATGTTGAGAAACTGCAGCGCATCTAAGAATTATAAATTTGGTTTAGTGAAAATCAAATGATGATCTCAAAGTAATTAATAAATAGGAATTAATTTTATGCTAACCTAAAATATACCGACGTCCGACATTGGAACGGCGGCGGTCAAGTAACTCACGTGAAGCCTCATGTCACGCATTTATTGTCCATTTAGATGAATGCTGAGTAAAATATATAAATTTTGTTCATCAGAACACTTGAGTGTCATGTTCATGAGGTCAAACTGAGTTTATTATGCAAGACTCCCGCTATGGACTAGATGGATAATGCTGTCAGTTAGATGATATCAAATTATTTAGTTACCAATGGAATGTTTTAAAAACTATAGAATGACAAAAAAACAGAAGGTTTCCAATTTAATTAATTAATTGGCAAAAATACGGTGTCTTAGAAAAATTTCGGTTTGATTAGATTCCTGAATTTCAGATAGAATGCAAAAAAATGTAATTTTCTCTTTCTGTAAATAATATGCAGCAAGCTAGGAAGCACTTTGAACCGAGGACGGAATGAACCCACCGTTTCAACAACTTATTTACAAAGCTACTCATTAAAAATTTTGTGTGCCGAAAGGCAAATATTAATACGGGATTGAGAGGATATAGTTATTGTTGAAAGCATGTCATTGTGATAGCTCTCATCACTCTTATGAGGCGCCGCTGCTCATATGCACACCACTCTTATGAGGCGCTGCTGCTCATATGCACATCACTCTCATGAGGCAGTGCTGCTCATATGCACATCACTCTTATGAGGGGCTGCTGCTCACTCTTATAAGGCACTGTCCCTTCAACAAAACTAATAAATATTTAAAGTAAATAAATGTCCAAAATACAATAAAGAAATAAAACAAGAATCAATTCAAACCTACAAAGGACAACAAAAATTATCCACGGCGCTGAAAATTTCTCCCACTCCTGCTGCGGTCTCCCCTCGCCCCGCTACTTCCCTCAGGCTTGTGGCCGTATATGACGGGTGCGCTGTGTCGACTTAAAAATTCATGATGGTAGAATAAAAATAATAACACTGTTAATAGCTCAGTATGTATAATAAAATTTTCTTGCAGTCAGTCTATAAAGTATGGAAATGTTTAATGAATGAATTATTTAAAAATAATTATTTGTAGGCTCCCTGCAATAGTTTTACGAATGATTTCTAATGAAATATGAAAGCAATTATTGAATTATCGGCGTGGCGGTGCCATCTCGGTGTGGTGGCAGGAGTTCTACGTTCTTCTTGTTTATGTTGCCAGTCTGAAGAGTTGGACGAGAACGTCAACAACTCCCGTGAATGCAACACTCCGATATTTATTTGGCAGAAATTGTACAGCGCACGCATGCAGCGCCCTTTGCACGTCTTTGATATATCGCAACCGATCTCGACGTAACATACGACGCAGCTTCGGATTCAAAAGGCGCATTGCAGTGCAAGGCCTTAATTTTTTTCATTTGATTCTTATCCTATAACTGATATAACTATCAAGATCGGTGGGGGGGGATGTGAAGGGGAAGCTGGCGGGAGGAGCATGGAGGGGGCTGCTGGCCATGGGATGTGCTGGGCGGGGAGGGGCATGCGGGGGGAGCATGGAGGGGGCTGCTGGCCATGGGATGTGCTGGGCGGGGAGGGATGCTGTGCCGGTGGTTCAGTGGCCGCCACACGACACTGACGGACATGGAGGCATGGAGTTAGGTGGTACAGGGAGATGACATTCCTTGAAATGACTTATAAAGCATGAAATGCGTTTGTTTCTCATGACCTCGTTTGACTTTTCAAAAGAGCAAATGACGCGCGCTCAATGGGTGGTCAATAAGTCACGTATCGCCCAATATATTAATGTGCGATATCGAAGATTATATAATAATTCCGCAGCCCTGCGGCTCACTTATTAAATCATACTTCCGTTTCTCTTACGGGCTTTGAGCCTCCAAATATATATTTAGAAACAATTTGCCTGTTGCCTAATATTTGCAGGGAGTCCGTGTCATCGGCCTAAAATAAGAACTTCATGTATGGAAATAATATTAGATTACGAGCTTGAGATATGTGATCATATGAATAAGGAATTTAAAATGAACTTTGTGTCTTAACTGTAAGTTTGCGCTTGATAATACAGCAAATTTGAATTTTTCATCAACATCATCAGAAAAACTTCACCTCATACCGTTTTTATATTTTTGATCGGTAACTTTCTTATTCTTTTATATGATCCGCATTACTCAGTCATCATCACTTAAAATAACGAACGGCAACTTGAGCGTTATTCATATACTTTATTGCTATGAGATTCATATCAAGTCTCCTTAATGTTGAAGTGAACTCATAATAAATATATACGCGAGGCAATTTAAAAGGAAATAATAGAAAATGTTTCATCAGCGGAGCTCGTAGCCAAGTAACATCAGATTAGGTTAGTTTCTCATCACCAGGAAATACTTTGTCCATTTTTATTTCTTTGTGAAATCATACATTTTTTGTACATTGATAAAGATGAAATATCTTTGAGATATTTGATCCCTGTATGCTGTATCAGAAAGGGTTTAAATGAACAAAATCATATTTTCAATCATTGCTGGAATCATGGGCGGGAATGCCTCTGAAATTCACGAATGTAAGGAAAAATTCATATTTTTTTCAACCTAAAATAAAGGAAGAAAAGTATAAAGCCAAGAGCGCCCATTAACACGTATTTTGAATTATAAATAAAAATATCACTTGATATTATTAATAATTAATAACCCGTATTAATGATTATTGAACTCGGTTTCAGTAGCTTAGGAAGTTGAAGTTTTTTAATTCGTCTAAGAAGACAGGTAAATGTAGAGCTAAAATGACCACACGACGAGACTGTGTGACTGGACTGTGTAATTATATTAAGCTCATACGAGCCCAGGTGGCAATTGGGACCACCATTTCAAAAACGTCTAAACTCACGCCTGTTGAATTCATACATCCAAGGTGCACAAGTGAAATGAATAAATCTCAAGGTTCCGTTATAACTTTGTTACGTTGCGAGAACTATTAGCCAAAATTTAATATAAAAATGACAATTTCCAGCCGTTACATGTCGGACATTATTTGACAATGACGCTGCAGAACCAAAGTTCTGGAGGTTCAACCTGCAGTTGTGGGTCGTCAGAACTGGCACTTCCTTGCACTCCTGCGACGGTACAAGTCAACTTATTGACAGGAGGTCTGGCACTATTTCTTTCACATGAACACATTCTACAGAAATTTTCATTATTCCACTCAGTTTCAAACAATTACTGTCTCCATCATGTACATGATGGGCAGGGTGGCCCAGTGGTTACAGTTCAGAGTACTAGGATTGGCGCAGAGAGGCGCGGGTTCGATCCCAGCTCTGTGCGCCAGTTTCTGGTCAGAATCGGCGAGGAGGCCGGGCGGTTAAGCACAGCAGAATTGAAGTAGTGAGTTGTGTGTTCGAGACGGCAACAAGCTGTGGATGTTCTGCAATGTTAAGAATCGGCGACAGGCCTACGGCCTAATAACGCTGAAACAGCTATATTATTATTATTATTATTATTATTGGTTATCAAGCATTAATATATTCAATTATAGTTTTCAAATTCCTCATATATGAGCAGTATTGAAAGGTTTACCTCAAAATAAGGACTGTTTTCTACGAATCATCAAATTTCCCAACAGAAAATGTTTGCAGGGATTACTCAACAGCTTTCACCCTCGCCTGTGCCAGATAAGTTCAGAACACCAATGACGACGCCCTGTCGTGCAATACAAAGATTCATTTCTTAGAAAATATAGTAATTAGGGCATGTTTCTTTTAATATTAAACGACAAACATGAATACAGTGGATAAAAGTTGATTCTCCTTCTGCGCTCGAAGTTGTTGGGCCATCGCCAAGCTCGCGTCAACTTCCGAGGGTGAACATTGTTTAAGGTTAGATACATAAATGTGAAATAATAATGTAAAAATTTAGTTTAAAATTCCATCGCATTTCACGTACATATACCACAAAACGTCAAGATTGATATGATAAAACTCACTCAAAACTTTCATGT
>NW_025938778.1:0-526 GCF_000764305.2 Hyalella azteca | reverse complement strand
TAATGTGAACAAAATGTGCAGCAACTGTAGTGTAATGTGAACAAAATATGCAGCACTTGCAGTGTAATGTAAACAAAATATGCAGCAACTGCTGTGTAATGTGAACAAAATGTGCAACAACGGCAGTGTAATGTGAACAAAATGTGCAGCAACTGCAGTGTAATGTGAACAAAATGTGCAGTGCTGCGTAATGCGAACAAAATGTGCAGCACCGCGTACGCCGAGCTATTGCATGGCAAACGTTAAATTTGTCCGCGGCGCTTTTTTAAGAGAATTTAGAGCGAACTTTAAAAAAACGAACAAACGATGTCATGTGTTAAGTGAAGCTCTGGCCACCACGAACCTCCAACTCTTATATATACAATTGAATTATGCTAACAACTCTGCTCTGCCGCTATATAGAGCTAATTATAAGGCAACAAACTGCGGGTTTGGAAGCTCTGACTCATTTGTTTCATTCCGCAAATCCATCAATCCATTGAACGTCATGCCACAAATCTGTCCTGTGATTGGCCAGCTAATCCAC
>NW_025938777.1:0-365 GCF_000764305.2 Hyalella azteca | reverse complement strand
AAAGTTCTTGTCTGTTTAGTTTTAGATAAGACGAAAATAATCATAACATATGCAATGATAGGTTACTGAATAGCTAGAAACCAATCGCTGATTGGCTATTTAAACTACAGACTTTACTTCTATTGACTTGGCACACACACAGTGTATGTGCCAAGTCAATAGAAGTAAAGTCTGTAGTTTAAATACAGGCTGACAGGCAAATTACTTACTGAGTCCAAACAAATGCGGACTGCATACCTACTAGACAGTCTAGACTATATGACAAGACTGCATGCATATTAGACTTACAGACTGCATGCGTACTATATTTGCAGGCTGCATGCATATTAGATTTGCAGACAGCAAGCATACTATATAGGCAGACT
>NW_025938776.1:0-38649 GCF_000764305.2 Hyalella azteca | reverse complement strand
TGATATTTACCGTTGTTGAAGTTATAGAAGTGTTACAAATGCAGTAGTTATTTGTAAAATGAATATTCTGTTGCAGCTCATAATTCATTAATTGAAACACAAAACCTAAAGCAATTAAACGTAAGATAATTTCAAGAAATTTCAAATCAAGATTGTACAAAAACGTAACAAAGAACTCTCACCAAAATCGCAGAACTTTGGCCAGCAGACACGTCAACCTTCCTTGCTGAAGTGCAACCTGCGACTGAACTCTTGACTGCAGATGCTGCAGGATATATAAGGTGCAAGCTCAGGATGTGCATTCACAGTGCACAACCCTGAACGATTTCTTTGTTGCGGCGCCTCGCACGAGTTATGCATGCAAGACCATAAACTCATAGAAATTTAATAGGACATATTGTCCAAATTGTTATGCACTTCCTTCACATAGCACTGATACACCCTTACAATTGATACCCCTTTACGTTATACTAATACACCGCTGCATTCATTCAAATATTTTCGGCACGAACACGTCGAATAAAAACCTTGAATAAACACACCAGCACGTTCAGTGCGTCCGCTGCCAACTGATCGTTCGCGGAATCGCGAACGATCCTTGCCCAAACTTTATTGCCCAGCAACGCTGAGTCCTGCCTTTGCTTTGAACTTTACAATAAATAAACTTAATGAGCTTTTTGCAATGCAATGTAACACATCAATAAGTTCACACTTATGGAATTGAGTTCATTTTCAGTGATTATGAGTTTGTGAATGCAATACAACGATAAATCAAGTTGATGGCAGACGCTAGTAACATTGGGCAACTGAGGGCAGGAAAAGGGAACTAACTTGTGTTGGCAAGTACGAATATACATTTCATAAAAATAGTTACTAAAATTATCTGTCCTATACCGACAAGGGAGAAATATGAAACGAGTAGAAAAATAGTACGAACAGCAAGATAATTTTCATTACATTCATGAATTGGGAACAAAAAAATCTCTCACAAGTTACGTCGGATCATTTCTACATAATTGTAACCGAGATTATTATTAGATAGAAAAACGAGTAAAACGACGCAGAAAGTCGAAAAAGTTACGTCATTCAGGAACGTTGAGGATTAGATGATGAAAATCTCCAAAAAATTTTTGTACTGTGATATTATTTGACTCCTGAAGAGATAGGCTAAATCTCTTAACTCCGATGTCATTGACAATGTCTTCTTCAAAAAGTTTGCTTTTCGAAATTTAATAATTTCTAAACATTCTGTTCGGCCTGTACAGTTTGAGGTGCGTGGTCTTACTTTAATTGTTACGATGTATGCACAAATCAACAAAATGATTCGCATTTCAAATAGACAGCTGAAAAACCTAGCAAGTGTTCCTATGAGATTAGTCACTGCTTCACTGTAAAATTTGCTAATAAAGTCAATGCAGCAGTTTTTCCAGGTTTTGTATTGTTTAGTTACTTCGACTATGGATACTCGCTATATATTAATTCAATTATCTTATACATTCATAACACGCTTCAACAGTCAACAGAGTTACACCTCCGTTTTCAATCATCGGCTCTAAAAAGCAATAGTTAAATATTCCACGTTTGAATAGTCCACTGCGAACTTATGTTCGTATTGTTGCCTTTTTTGCATAGGGCAGACACACTTTTGCATAGGGCAGACTCGAAAGAGTACTAATGTACTATGAAATTAAAAAGTACTATAAAATTATAATACCCGAGTTTACCGAAGCATTCGTCACAGCGAACCTTCTCGTCCCGACGCTTCGACCATAACATGATGCAATGGCGGTGGCCGTGGCACAGCAGAAGTCGGCCCCTACATGTTACGTTGGAACGCGTTACAAACGCATTCTAACAATGTTTAATATCAGAAGAGCAGAAAATGTTTGCTCTAATTTTATTTTTAGCTTTATATAACAAATGCGCACAATTACAGCAAATCCATGGAAAAAAGGCCAGAGTGAACAATTTGTAGCCAGATTTTATAGCTATGCGCTGGAGCTAATTTTTCCCTGCCTGATGCGCTGAAAATATGCTAAATTTAGAAGACGTTTAGATCTAGAGTCGCGAAGTGTCAAGTCCCCAGAAGCCAAAAGAAAATGTTTCATAGACCTATTAGAGCAATAGCAGACAGAATTTTTAGGAGAAATTACAAACATTGTGGTTGAATTTTAGGAACAACAAATATCTTGATAGCCAGTTAGCATAAGCGCCGAGGTGAGCGTATGGCAATTTTAGCAATAACTCGATGAATAAGATGAGAATATACGGTACGTTTACACAAGAATATTCAAGGCATTGTTATCTCATAGGCTTACTTGTCCAAAAAATTCCCTTATTTATAAATAGGAAAATATGTCAACGCGTTTACAAGCTACCCAAAATTTTTCTTTTAAGTTCTAATCAATCAAAGTGTCACCTTATGCAATATGCCCAAAAAATTCTAATTGCTGAAAAAGTTTTCTAATAAAAACTCGTCACCAAGTGGAACTTGGCGGCTATGCAACGAGCGTGCAACCTCTAAAGATCCGCGCGACTCTGTCACTACTGCCAGACGCAAGTCCACATCAACAAAGTGAAGCAGACGTGAGCATTTGCCAGCAGCAACCCACGACTCGTTTGCTTCTTTACGTATATATATATATATATATATATATAGCCTTGATCATGACAATCACTGGCACGTAAATGATACACGTTGGTTTGGTTATGCTAGGCAAATTTTGACATGAACCTGATGTATATATGACATTAACACTAAGTGCATTGAATGTATGTTTTTTTGTGAAAGCTTGTCCTAAGTTCTAATTCCATGGAAGTATTCGCAAGGAAATTGTCATATTCAAATAATTATTGTCCTAAAAAAATAATTTATTTAAGATAACGTCCTCATAATCGCATTCATACTCCCAGACACTATACCAAACATAAATAATTCAGCTGACCTCGATTAATTGTGAAGCTCTCATATGCTGCCGTGAAAATGGCACCTGGAATATATTGCTTTGCTATACGATAGTTTTGTACAATGATAATGATCAACAATATCTATGATTCTCAATCATGAATGTGGAGCCACATTTTTCTTCTCATCGTACACCTTACAATCAGCGCACTGCTTCCCTTATATTTGTCTCTTTATTATTCAAATTCATTCCAAATGACATTTCCCTTCCAAAATGTTCAATTATTCTGCACGATGAGTTGTAGAAAGGAGTTTAAATATTGAAGAATGAATGTCACGTTACAGAAACGCACTCCATCCATCACCAGACGTCAATGTTAATAATTAATGTTAATTATTGTTGAGGGAGTAATTAAGGTGTTTATTCTTTAATACATTATTACCATTAATTTGAGAACGCTGGGCGCTAAGATTTGTAGTCATTTCAACATTTTTATTGTTATTTTAAATCCCACATTAAATTGCACTGCATTTCGGTCATTATATCAAATGAAACTCATTGATTCATCATATGGATTTTCACTCAGATTAAACATGAATGCATGAATGTAGTTGAGCATTTATTCTGTTATTGAGCATTTTATCTTAATATGAGGATAAATTATTACTTCATTTTAAAGTTACCCTAGATGAAATAACCAAATAATTATTCGAAGACGTGTTTCAAGTCTTTCATCTAATAGCCCATTTTAGCAGTTGTCAAATCAGTGAATAAAAACAAAACTAGAAATTATCTGCAGGTACTTAGCTAAGTTTCTAGGTGTCACGAACGAAGCAAAGAATCTGCTAAAATTTTCAAACAACGCAGGGCGCTGTGATCAAATAATACTGGTCATCAGACGTTTTAGATGTTATTTCTCACCTATATATCATTGCGTTCAGAATTGCTTGTCTTAGGTATAAATTAATTATAAAATAATTCATAAAAACTACAGAGCTAAGACTCCCAAATTTACAACGAACATTTTCGTCAAACTACGCGTACGAAAGATGCTTAGAATCCAATATCTTAATGTCTCATATCATGTGTTAACGTATAAAAGGACTTGCTAATCTTCAACCACTTTCTTTATTTAAGAAGTTGTGTGCTAAAGTCACTCCTGGACGAACAGATTTCTCATTTTATAATCAAATCCCATTTGAAGGACGAACTTTTGTACGAAATGCTGGCAGTTGTTGAACAAGACGTGAAATTGGCTTCCAATTATCGCATTGAACTCGTTTTTCAGGACTGAGATGAGGTCTTCTACGGTGTCCAGCTCGTTGCTCAAGCCAAGACTCTCTGAGCGTCTAGTCTGCAGCAGTGAGCAACCTTTCACACGGTCTTTTTTCATTGATTTCTTAATAACTGCATCCGCCTGACGGCTCCTTTGTACCAAAATACCCTCGGCATATCTCTCAAAAGACCAATAAGCTCGCCCAATGCGTATGGTTACAAACATATGAAAAGCATCGAAGATAACGCTGAAAACGCTCTTCTCTACTGGTGACTTCTGTCTTTTCTCTAGAGGAACTTTGTACACATCAACAGCAACCAGATCTTTACCGTCCACATCGGCGCAACGCAACATTGTTTCCCACAGCTGATCAGGGGATATTGTGTACAATTGCCCCATTTCTTGCTCCGTTATCGGGTCGAAGAAGATCGTCGAAGAAGAACCTGAGAAAATATCAGAAGAATTGATATTTTGCACTTGCTATTCTTGTTTTGTGATCTCTAACTTTAAAATGAAAGGTGATAACTCAATTATGTTGTACAATTAATCGAGAATGAAATGATGTTAAGATTGTCAATTGCTATCGTTACACGTTTTTTTTGTGAAATATACTCGCGATTCTGAGGCGCGTGCGGCGGAACATATAACAAACAACGGGAATTTTTCTACAAATAGTTCCATGAATTTCTAGCAGAATTTGATAATTTTATATATATTGAACGAGTGATTCCATGAATGAGCTTTATCGCACTATTATATGAATTAAAATTTCAAGGCCTTCGTCTTTGTTCGTTTTCACGCAACACAATTACCGCGTGATGTAAACAGTCATATTCATATTCAATCTTCATAACATGATGAAACAATCATTAGCCTGGAATCATGGTCGCTCATAAGTTGGAAAATTCTCACCCCCAAGAAGCCATAATTTAATTTTAGAACTCAGCTCCACCGAGAGCGCGGCTCGATGAGATGTTCACCAATTTTCCATCAATAATAAAACTGAAGCCACTGATGCCGTCACGAAACTTGTGATTTGATGAGCTTTTTGAGAGCAGCAATGAACTCAAAAAAGACATCTTCTCGATCGGTGGCAGCGCTCGCTTCAGTTTGGCCTGTAATTTAATGAATGAGATCAATGAGCCACCCAAGTAACACGAGAGGGAGATAATAATATACATGTTAATTATAATTAATAAAATATTAATAGGCGTCATTTATGCCTGTAGTGTAATGAATGATATCAATGCCAAATTGAACCTCCGAGGTAACTTGAAAGGAATATAATAATATGCGTATTAATTATTAATAACATAGTATTAATAGGCGTCATTTATACCTGTAATATTTTAAATGAGAACAATAAAAGTGAAGCCTCACAGGTAATTGAAAGGAAGAGGATTATCAATTTGCATTTAAAATTTTTAGTGATTTTAAAAAGAGGAATGAGGCAATATTCTGAGGACATGAGATTTCTTGGGATTCATTGAAATTTAATGCAATATAACAGACGAGATTATGGAGAATAAGATTTAGGAATGATTAAAAGCGAGCCGAATGAATGACGAATGAGTATATTGTATTGAAACATAGTTTAAGAATTATTGTATCAAGTTATGAAGTGAAGCAAGAAAAAATTATAAGAAGACAGGAGTGAAATGCATTTATTTTGGGCTGTTACAATTGTTATCTATAATCTATACAAGACATCATATCTCAACAACGAGTAAATGACTAAGTTCGCCAGATCATATAATTTACAAATTTTCCGCGGGTAACATAGGGATGGTAAAGTTTAGTTATATCAATTATTTTTTTATTATAGTAATAATGTATATCAATGATATTTATATCTATCAATGTAGACAACGATGTCTATATCAATTTTGGTATTAATTTAGAAAGACGTAAAATGCCAATACGGCTCGTAATTTTGATGGGAAAGTTTGGGTGCCTATAAGCTTTATCTTCGCGTTTGATTCTTCGAAATGCCAAAACACAGGAAGATGAACAATGATTTTTTCGGTGATCGATTTTACAAAATTATATCGCGCAATTTACGCCATTTAAAAATTTATAATAATAGACGGTGTAATAATTGACGAAATTCTAATTATTTCCGATTGCATCATTTTTTATGTAATGTAATGGATATTAAGTTTGTAGCGATATTTTCAACTGTTGAGGCTAATTTTACAATTGTCGCGATATTCTATTTAGAGGCGGCGGAACTAACTGCGATATACGTTTTGAGCCAATATCGTGGCAATCATCGTAGTTATTATAGCTGTTATAACCATAGCCTGGCGTATTCCAGCGCTCACGCACGCCCCTAATAACGTTATTTGGTATTTACAGTGTTATTGGAATTGTTGCGATGTTAACGCGACATAAACTGGACTGCACATGCAAGTACTGCCGGAACGGATGTACGTACAGTGTGGTTAATCTGGGAGCGAGAGAAATGAGGTTGCTTTGATTATGAAATCGTGTATTGATGAACGCAACCACCCTGAGTGCATGGGTATACAGTTTTGCCCGCCTCATGGGTTTCACCCCCTCAGGGGGGACTTCTGACGCGTGTCTGTGCTCGTCAGAAGTCCTATGGGATTTCGCGCTCCTAGGGGGATTGTTCCTGAGCGCCCCATCGCTGAGCTCGCGGTGTCTGACTGCAGGTCTCAGTTGTGGGGTTAAGTCATTATATAGGTAGGATTCCTTACATTAAGTTATTATGTAGATAGGATTCCTTACACTTAAGTTATTATGTAGGTAGGATTCCTTACATTGAGTTATTATGTAGGTAGGATTCTTTACATTTCCCTTCTCTGTCTCTCTCGTGCGGGCGGCCGACGTCCCGTACGTGTAAGCGACCTCTTGTTCGAGTGTCTTAGTTTCTGTTGCTTTTCACCTGTCCCTCCTTGTCACCTGTCCCTCCTTGTCACCTGTCCCTCCTTGTCACCTGTCCCTCCTTGTCACCTGTCCCTCCTTGTCACCTGTCCCTCCTTGTCACTTCGTCTCTTTGAGATGCTAACGCTGCTTCTCTCGAGCCAGTTTCAGCGGGCTGGACATCTGAGACCTTCCACCCCTTGTGGGTGATGATCTATTTTTTGATTTGAGAAACTTTTAATAATTGAGACCTTCCACCTCTTTGGTGATGTTCAACATGACTTTCGGTGCGAGATAGCTAAATAGCTGAAGCGCTAGTAAACATGTGGCCACTAAACTAACTAACTAACTCATGGGTTTCACAGTGTTCATGCCTCGCTGGTGTTGGCTTTTGAAGTCCTTCTCTCTTTGGCATAGTGCTGGCACAGTTCGCAGAGCATCGCAGCATTTGGTTAAAATTATGCAATTCTTTAATCTCTCGCTACGTATTTTGTGAGATTGCATTAGTTGGCGTTTTTGGAGTTTGTAGAGTCTAATTTATGTTGGATATTTCGATAGTACAATTATTTATTTGTGAGCTCTAAATTTTCCAGTGCAAAATTTTTTTGTAGATACCAGTAGCTCATCTTTCGATTCGAAATGGATTTTCACGATGGCAAATTTGTAAATCTGATGATAATAAATTTGATGGTCAACTTTCAGGGTGCTTGAACATATGGGTGAAAAAATGTAAAGGTAAATCAGTTTTGTATCCTTACCGACTGACTAATTATTTTATTGAGATATTTTGGAGTCAGATCAAGCTGAAGAGTTTAACTTGTTGCGAACACCGGAATTGCGAACTGAAGTCGGGTAGATCCAATTTAACAATTCAAGATTTAAAATATTTCGTGCGAAGTCAATTCTTTATGAAGCTTGTTTGCCAGCAATCTTTCCCACGTGCTGTTCAGTCAAAATTATTTAAAGTCATTCGAATTTGCTTAAGGAACTTTACTGCGGAGGCAAAGTAGAATTTACAAATTTAATTTTCAAATCCCTAATAAAATGTATTTATTCACTTTTTACAATGTTTCCGATTAGCGATGGCAATACAAGGGAAGAAATTAAATCAAATAGAGCAATCAAGTATAGCTTCATTGAGTGTCGTTGTTCTGCATTTATCAATGTTAAGGAATTTTGTTAAAGTAGAAAGAAGTTTTTTAAACCTTTTTACAAATGGTTCAATGAGCTAAATCTCAAAATGTTTACTCTCATCATTACTCAATTGATTAGAGCATCGTAATTAATATCTTTGCCATCAATTATATAGAGCGAGTTTTATAGAGCTTCTCATTGTCGCTCCTATTTATTTGTTGTTTTTCCGTCATTTTTGCCATCATTGTTTTGGATCTGCTCCTTGTCACCAGTGCCACCGACCCTGATTCTCGCGTCTTCGATGTCGATGTAAAAGCCACCAGCGCCGACGACGATCTTGATGTTCTTGAGTTCAGAGGCGCTCCTGCTGTCTACGGTTGACTCCATCTTACCCATTTTTGACGTGAACATTATGATGATACGGATGATACTTCCTGAGGGAGATTAAGAATAAATTTGGGTTATTGAATGATAGGCGATGTGCGAATGTGGGACGGAGACTTAACTTCCTTATCTGAATTTTGGCGAGATTAGGACAACCGAAATACATGTAATTATGGCACCAGAAATTATCATATTATTGTGGTAAACATCCATTCGCAATTAATATCTCGATATTGAACAAATTTTTCTTTGCCTAAAAAAACACAATTTTGGTTAGAATAAAAATGAAGTTTTTTTATGTATGTAGATCAACTCTCAATATACACAATATCAAAACTTTTGAGGATGCCGATGCTGAATCCATGATGACAAAGTTATCATTTCACATCGGTTAGTATTGCATTCGTAGTTTTTTAGTTCCTTGGCACGCCACTAAATATATACTACGCCGTCTGCTTTATGACTACTGTGCTTCTTACTAAATACTAGTTTGCCGTAGGCGTTCATTCCAAGGAATGTGTGTGCAGTTAAATATGGACAAATGGCCAATGAAATAGTCGTTCTTCGGATATTCTTAGTGCTTAATAACATTAAACCTGGACAAAGCGCCTATAGTAGCTTGATCTTCGTTCATAACTTCAGCCAGAAAGGTAACAAGCATTTCTGGCTTTGGAATCTTGATTATCACTCGACACAATATCAGTTAAGAAAACATTCCTCTTAACTTAACAAATCAAATCAGCCATGTATATATTCATGATTCCCCACCATAAAACCTCCACTTGCAACCATAATCACTCAACTCGTGAAAAGGACAATCAGTTTTCACTTCCAATGAAACATACTTTTGTGATCTCCCAGGGGGTGATGCAGACGCAAGACGACGTACAAATCATGCAGAGACTCTGCGTACACTGAAAACATATCAGCAAATTGATCAGTTATCAAGTTAATATCCATGCACAGAACGTTTAAGATTAGTAATTCTTATCAACGGGTCTCATCAGATATGACATAGTTAGATAATGCATGTAATGCATGTGAGTTATGCTACACTGATGATATTTGAAATACCAATATCAACCAGGTATTTCAACTGCCTAGGAGACCATTTTTGTGTCTGTCCAAGCAGGTGGTGCACTGTTCAATTCCCTTCTTTGTGCAACGACTTCTAGTTCGTTATATTTATCTCTCGAACGAGCTTAGAAATTTGATTGCAATTTCTAATGAAACTCAAGTCTTTATAAACTAGGTATATGTTTAGAAACAACATTCGCAGCAAATCATTAACACTAAATTAATTAATGTCAGCTGTGTTTCCGTTCCTTACATGATGATTGCTATCGTAAATTGCAGCAGTGTTCAAACATTGGTACATAGACTAAATAGATTTCGTGAATGTAAAATATATCAATACGTTTGCTGGAAATGCAAGAATTGAATTCTTTCCTTGCTTCAAATCTCATTCATAATTTGTAGGATTTATCGCATTTATTTCGTCAGGAATAAATTGAAATTAAATTGAAATTACTTCACCCAGTAGCCTCAGCGACAGCCACATGCGACTAACCAGCCACTCGCCTCCCTTGGATTCGGGATTAGCCGATAAGGATTGTGAAAGTGCGCAAGTTTGCGGTCCTCTTGAGTATTTTTTGATTAAAATAATATTTGCTTCTTATTATTTTTCAACATCTTTGTTTTAAACGGAAAAATTTCACAAGCCGCTTATATAGTATTTTTCAGTCCCTTTTCCGAGGGCGTTCAATGAAAATCAGCGCTAATTGACTTTATATTTTTTTTAGCACTCTATAAAACCGCCATAAAGAAAAGTCGATTTATACAGACTTTTTTCTTGAGTGTAATTTGCAATTTCGAGCAATTTGTTAATTTGGCTCACGTACGTATGTCTCCCTATTATATATTATTTGCATGAAGTTGCAAAGATCAGTTTACGGTAGCAGTTTTCGACAACTAACACGAGTTTAGTAACACATTAACGAAGTGGCTTTAAAAAGTTCGTGGAAAAAGTTCATATCAGAAAAATTTACGAAAAGAATATGATGTCAATGAACCAGAACAATCCTGCGTAATCGTGTTATAACGCGTTATTCATGCATGAACCCGCATAAATTAATGTTAAAATTTTTAATCAAAATGGTTGCCTTCATTTTCGAAGCGGCAGCCGCTAAAGCAACCTGGCATCTGACACAACCGAGGCAGATCAGACATCAAATTCACGGGTGAAGCTTTGATGGAAGAGCAGCCAAATCATTGATCCTCTGGAACAAGTTCATGGTGACAGAGCATTAAAGAAATCAGCAACCATCAAATGGATATTAGTCGTTTCAGAAGCGAAATAAATGAGACCAAAGATATACCTCGCTGAGGCAGGCCCCGTTAATCATTTTGTGTGAAAACATTTATGCTGTCCGTGATCTCATTGAAAAAATTAGGCTAACAACAACTGACTCAGTAGCTGACACACTGAACATCTTCGTGCGTTCGGCACACTCAATTCTAGGCAGCAGTTTGGGACTGAGCAAGCTCTCCGTTCGATGGGCTCCCTGCCATGGCTGTTGCTCCAGATTATAGGCAATCAATGGCAGAGCTTTCAGTGGAAATTTGGATGAGAGCCCTGAAATTTTTCCGGGTAGAATTGTGACTGGAGATGAAATATGACTCTACCGGTATTGTAGCGGGAGAACTACCCTGCGTACAACAAAGTTAACGGGTCTCTGCAAGCGGGCCCTAACGTACGAGGATGAATCAAAATGGATCAACGGATCTTCAAAGGCCACACGGTATATTTAAATTTCGTGGAGAATCCGCAGCCACAACATAGGACTATAAACTAAATGCGTATAGATTTACAAGTACAGACAATATATGAACATTAAATAAAGGTAGTTATAGACATTACAAAGTGATGCAGGTCTTGCAAAGGTAGGCTGCTTATTCGCAATGAGCTGCTTCCCAAGAAAACTACATACGCTTACTTTTTCTCTTGAGTCTTGGTTAGAGCGGTGCGGCGGTGGAAGAAATCTAATAGCGCGGCCAAGGCTGGCCCGCTACAGTATGATTCCGAGGACGAAACTCAATAGAAACTCATTGGCTGCACAAGATCGAAGGGAAGTGGGCCAGTCAAAGAAAAATATGAGCGTTCGAATGGCCACTGTTTTATGGTATCCAGTTCGAAGACATGCCGCTGGTTGATTTCTTCACGAATAAGAAAACTATTACAACTGTTTATTATGAAAAGATTTGTAACAAAATTATCCAAGAAAAATCTCAGAAAAAAAGCCTAGGGAAGCTGCTTCTGCAGGTCCCCTTCCCCCACGACCATGCAACAGCGCATGGCATTCAATAGACATGAGCTGTGCTACGTAAATTTTGATGACATCATTCGACATTCACCTTATAGCAACGTTTTAGCTTTATGCGACTCCTTTTTTCAAATCTGAAAGATTAATTGAAAGTTACTCAGTTTCAATTTATTGAAGCAATAAAAAAAGCTGCCATAACATGGTTCAAATCACACGACTCGCAGTTTTACACCGATGAAGGCAATGGCTGCAGGTATCAGCGTTTGCTGAAATGTATTGACATTAATGAAGCATATATTGAAAAAAACATGATGAACGTGACCGTTTTTACAAACGGTTGTTTTCCATGAACTTTTTGAAGTCCCCTTGTACACATACAAATTTTTTTATATGTCGTTGGTAATGCCATAACGTCAGTTATGAAGTTTGCCTATCATTAAGACTTAGATTATAATGAAAAAAATACAAAAAAAAAAACGTAAAAGATGAGAAAATCAGCATATAACAATTTCCGTTCTCTTATTACTTCCAATTCATGCTCTTTTACAGATTCGTCTGTAATTTATCGACGCGACATTCACTGCAAAATACTTGAATGGCTCAATTATTATTACCTTAATTCTGAGTTTTAGCTGGTATGGACCGCCAACTGATAGTATACCACTCACGAAAGTAGACAGCTTGCTGTTCACAAAAGATAGGACGCTCTCAATGGTAGATACTCTGCGAGTGGGCACAGGATACTCACAGGTTCGGGGGTGCACAGCTAGGCATCCCGAACTCCTCTTTCTGAAATCGCCGACGGCACAGTTCAAATTTTTGACTGAATTATTAAAGGAGGTTAAACGCTGTTGTGAGTCACCGAGGTTTTACGTGATTACAAAAAAATTATGCTTCTCGAGTCGAAAATTTATATTCTCACATAGTCATTAGAGTGTGGAAATATTCTATACATCAAATTTCATATTATTGAATCGCGTATCGTCAAGTATCACGTCGAATAGATACTATGTAATGGTGCTTTTCTATGACAATTAAATGGGTATAAATGTGATCAGTCGGGGCTAGTGATGAAGGAATCTTATCTTATCGAATGTGAAATCGTAACAATTTACGTTCCCAGTGTACCTAAGACTCAAATTTCTGGTAGCAGCATTAAGGAACAAATTGAACGCATTATCATAAGGACGAATGTCGTTATAATATTCAGCGTAAAAAATTGATGTTCAGATGTAAACTCAAGCGTCGATTTCGAAATAAATTCATCATTTGCATAATGGTTACTTCATTAATACATTTGAATAGATTGTAAGTCAATTTTTTATTTGAAGAACATGATTAGACTCGGTTTTACGCCTGGTTCTTTACAAAAGGAAATGAGCAGCTAATATTTCGTCTACTCACTGATGGGTCACGAACCGTTACGCCAACCTGCTGCAGCAGAATAGCAGCAGGTTGGCAAATGAGCTGAATATCAGAAAAGTGAGTAAAGCTACTGAGTAGCTGAATTTTCATTTAATGACTGACCTAGCTGACCAATTTGGTGCCATTTGAATGAGTTTAAAAGCCACGTGATGATAATTTAATTAACTGTACCGATATGCAGGGTACAGTTAAAGCCAGGGTACCCGATAGCCTTATATGATCGCTTGCCAGCGAGCAAGGTCAAAGACATTCATGTTGCCAAATTTGATAAATTAATTTCATTGCAGGACAATTTACCCGCCAATATATTGCATAAGAAAACAATGTAAATTTTAAATTCGTTTTCATACATAAACTGCATTTTTGTGCACAGGTTTGCTATGTTACTTTCTGGCACCTCATCATGCAGCTAGAGACCGACCACGGGTATAGATCTAGGCAGGCTCTGGAGGCAGCCTGCCAGGCTGCCCAAATTAATATATAATATAATATGTCTGAATCAATTCTCATGCAACTGAAACGTGAATAAAAATGCGCTGGTTAGCCCATTTTTTCTGTTTGAGGAGACAATTTCTCTTTTGTGAACAGGAAACTGGAAGGTTACACTCTGAAAGGTACAAGATTATTACTAATAAGATATTATTATATTAGGCATTCGATCTGGGAATTTGACTGAGGCAATAAACATATATAACGACCTCCGAACGGATCATTCGGTAGTTTCAAAGTGCACATATATAATAAAATTGTTTCTTTATCTCATAGAAGCAATTAATGTTCGATATTTACCATATTGATTTAGTACCAATCTATGCCTCCTTATGCAACTCAAGGCCATAAAATGCCTAATCCTAAATACGGACTTGGTCAACTATCGACAGCCAAGTTGATCCATAACCGATAGACAATAAATCATCTGGCTATTTCATTAGCTTCTATTGACTGTTTATAACTGGTGATTTGAGGCTTACATCCTAATTACGAGCATGAATGATCACAACATTTATTTTGATTTCATTTCAATGATAAATTAAAACAATATCTTGAATTCTTTCCCATTAATACTTTTATATAATTGTTGATAGTGAATTTGCATCAATATTTTGGGTTGATTTTACACTACCATTATTGAGTGATAATAATATAAGTTTTGGCCTCAATGGTATTGATCCGATTGAAAATTGACGTCTGATCAGGTTCAATTCGCCATGCATGAATATATTTTAGAATGTACAGGATCTATTTCGGTCCAATATAGTCCAAGTACGAGCCCTCAATTTGTTGGTCTGGCCAAAACATTTCTTACCGTGCTCAGTAATGAACTAGATTATATTTCTTCCACGTGGCTGGAAGACAAATCAAAGGAAGACAAATCAGAGGCAACATTTGATGCTAATTGTCAACATAACATAACATCACATATGTGATCTCGGCGCTGAAGTGTAGGCCTGATGTGGCCTGTCGCCGATTCTTTTCCTTTTGGTTTTAATTGGTTTAATTTTGATAATCTACATTTTTTTATTGATTGTGTTCATTAATGATATTAAATTGATTAAATCGGTGCTTGATCTATCTAACTTGGGAATGAGAACGTTTTTTATTTTACTGGAGGTAACATGTCAGCTGGAACACAGCAACTCAAAAGTTCGCACTTAAGATTCTGTATTGCACGGTTTGAGGCAAGTGAACGCATGAGGAAAGTAAATATAGCCATACCATACAAGTGATGGTAATCCCTTCCGTGACTAAGCTCGGATTTAAAAATATTTGTAAAATGACAAATAACGCTAAAACATTGAACACACAGAACACAACCGTTGCACGATGCAAAGAAGAAATAAATTGGGCATAAAGCATAATTTTTTGCCGTGAGATGTAGTAGAAAATAGAGGGGGATTAGAGCAAAAACAGAAAATAATCCGTGAGAACAAACCAAACCGTTTCGCACTATGGTGAAAAGTCTGGACTAACAGATCAATATATAAATTTTCGAATTTAGATGTCCCTGGGCTGAAAATCCAGAAGTCCCTATATCTAGCAACATAATTACATGTTGGAATATAAGAGTTATACCCTCTCTTAATCATCGACCGCCACTCTTAATCTTCTGTTTGTTGAACTACGGAAAACGTTTTGAGATATTCTCTAGATAACCAATGAAATCTTGAATTCTAATCAAAATGGAAATGCATAATGTACAAATTATTCAAAACTGCAAATAAAAATGCATTGCCATATAGGAACCGTCAATTATTCAAGTGTATGGGGCTCTCAAGCTGGTTTCAAGTTACAAATCCATCAGGTGGTAAAGTACCCACCTACTTTTTTACAACACTTCTCTTTAACTTCACTTCTTGTNACAGACAATGCATGACAAAAATTTTGCACTGTCAATGTATGAATCAATCGATAGAATAAATAATTTTGAAAATTTAAAACATCTTTATATACTAAAAAAATTGAAAGTAAATTTTTTACAATATTTGAAAATAAAATTAGAAATTCATTGTACATGTGTATCATCAAAAATACTGGATTCTTAAGAAGTGTGGTCATTAAGATGTAATTTTTAAACGCATATTTCCACTCTAGAATAACTAAAAATTAAATTACAGGACAATAGAGCACTTGTAACTAACTATATTTTGCCGTAATATAAACAAACGAAGGAAAATGACATACAAAATGCCTAAGGCGTAGCTCAGCTGTTGCGTTACTCTTAACCACAAATAAAGACAAATTCGAACAAGTGACCGCGATCTGTAATACTCCCCTCACTCGCTCTTCAAAGATCCATGAAAATATCGGCAGGAATTTTCCCAATAAATATAATCTTTAACTTGGAAAATTTAGATTTGTAATTCATTTTCAATAGGAGTTTCTTTACGAAATCCTGGCAGTTGTTGTGCAAGACGTCGTATGGCTTTTCACTTATTGCCATAAACGTTTTCTTCCAAACTGAGATGAGATCATCTACGTTTTTCAGGTTATCGCTCAAACCAAGAGTCAGTTTAGGTGTAATTGTCAACTGAGAGGAGGCTTTAACACGATCTTCTTTCATTGACTTCTCACTGACTGCGCTTTCTTGGAGACTCCTTTGCACCAAGAAGAACTCGTCATATCTCTCAAAAGACCACCAAGCTTTCCCAATGCTCAAGATTACGAACATATGATAAGCATCGAGGGCGTCCAAAAAAGCGTCAAGCCTTGGAGAATCCTGGTACCTCTGCAGAGGAACTTTGTACAGTTTCACATCACCCAAAGATCCTCCATCACTCTCAGCGCAACCCAACATCGTTTCCCACAGCTGATCCAGATCCATTTCAATGACATATCCCGTTTCATTCTCTGCTCTCGGATCGAATAAGATTTTTGATGTTGATTCTGAGAAAAAATTTTTTTAAATGATATTTTAAACCTGTATATTTTCTCATAATCCTGTTTTAGACAGCTATGAGCAGGAAGACAATGTGTTAGATATAGTCGAAGAAGGATTAATTTTGATAAAATAATTCCATTCAGAAAATCAAATGGAGTCGCGTCAAGTCTTTTATAATATCCGTGACTGTGTTATGCCTGCTCATTGAAAATGATAGGGAAATAAATAAATAAATAAATAAATTTTAAGCGTTGTGATTTACGCATTGGTGAAACTGCATGTGGACTAACTCTGTTAGTGTGATAGTCATAGGTCTAGCGCGTGACCTGTCTAATCTTTGTCTAAAGCTGCCTATTTTTTTCAAACATACATTATTTTATATTCAGAATATATAGATCAATACACTATGGTATAATATTATAACACGTGGTATAATATAATAATATATGTTGAAAAAAAATAACAGTGGAGTATTTTTAAACAAAGATCAGACAAGAAACGCTAGACTAACGAAAATATTGGTCCAACGTCACACATATTTCAGTTTTATGGAACCTTTCAGATATTTTTCGATGAGCTGGCTTTAGACACGCGCGGACTCAAAAGAAAGCTTGAGAGATTTTGAAAAAAGTTATTTAGGCGAAATTATTCCGTCTTCAAGTGCACCTACAACTCTATCTTATTAATTTCTATTATTTAAAATAATACTATTGCTGACCATAATTGTTGATGATTTAGAACAGACGCCCAGGTGCAACCGAAACCACTTTATCTCACTTCCACCTGACGCGCTGCTCGATAGAATTTGCAGCAATTTTCCTTCGACATTAAAACTGAAGCCTTTAGTGCCATCGCGAATTTTAACATTTGATGAAGTTTTATTAAACAACGATGACATCTTCAGTGGAAACGCTCCCTTCCGCGCTTCTGTTTTGTCTGCACAAAAATACATTCAATGTCGGTTGAGCGTTCTTGTATAAACGGCTGGTGGATAAATATGGATGATTAAAATGAATTTGACGATTACGAGCGGCATTCATACTAAGATAATACGAAAAATAATTTGAAATCAAAGAAAAGGAGACTGACATTGAAATTTGATGATTAAAGAAATGGCATTGAAAAGTATTAGATTAATTAGGAATGAGATTGAGAAGAATTTTCGAATTATTAAAAGGGTCATGCGAGGGCCGGGTCACAAACGATTTTAAATTAGTTATTTTTTATTTTACCACACACGAGGAAATTTTTTACCACGCTAACCCGCCGTAAAATTCAAACGGTAAACTAACTCAGTAGGCAAATTAATAAAATATTAAGTGAAATAAATTGACATCAATGGTACATGTAAACGTCTAATATTTAGGATTTGTGTTACTCGGCATGGTACCTGGTGGCACGCTGTGATTGCTCGCAAGCTCCAAGTGGCACGCGGGGTTGCAAGGCGAATTAAGTCGACGCGTTAAGAAACATTATTGCCATCACTAATGCCACGTAAGCGAAGCTGTACTATCTCCGTAGAGTCTTAAGATGTAGCCATTTAACGTAATTTGCAATGAAGTTTTCGGAACAAAAAATTGAGTAATTATGAATACAATGTTGTTTATTAATTACTTAATCGAATTAAGATATTATTTGCTAAGTAATTAATTATGAAGTTCCCAGGTAATTTCGGGGGTTGCCTTCGTGGCTGTTACAATTTTTTTTATTTTAACAAAGGTAGCAAATCACAATTGTGTCTTCTTGTGGGCAAAAGCCGTAAAACTTATTGCGAAGGACGGTTTTTTCTCAAACATCTCCGTGATTTTGCAGCCTTCACTGTTTTATTTATTAAGATTATCATAGCATTGAACACGAATGTCGTGAGATTTATTATGCCCCTTTAGATATTCATTACTATTCACTATAATCCCGATCATATATGCTGTTGCGGGCTACGAATTAGTGTGATGATAGCAATAATTATCCGTTAACATGGCATTCGATTCCATTCGTTCTGTATGTCTACAACGTTTACCACCCGTTCTGTATGTCTGTCTACAACGTTTACCACCCGTTCTGTATGTCTACAACGTTTACCACCCGTTCTGTATGTCTACAACGTTTACCACCCGTTCTGTAAACAACTTCTGGAGGTAAACAACGTTTACCTCCAGTACTGTATGTCTACAATGGATCTTGTCTGCAACTTCGACCTAGTCACAAATCAGCACAAAGTAAATAAAGGTTTTAAAATGCTATAAAATCTTTACCATGATAGTAAGAAAGATTTTATTAAGGCAGGAATGCTGGATGAGCAAAAAGATGGGGTCGGAAAATCAGATCAGAAAAAGATGGGGTCGGAAAATCAGATCAGAAAAAGATGGGGTCGGAAAATCAAATGATTAAACAGCATGCTGAGCGCATGGGCCATTTATGAGCCTTTCAATTGCATCCATTTCTAAAAACTACGCAAATTAAATTAATACCATGTAAATTAAATGGATTAATATCATAAAAGTCTTTATTATTATTATTTTATTATTCTTACCTCAAATGATGAACGAGAAACTTCAGCGAAACGTGCGGGAAAGTTTTACAGAGAAGTTTTACAACCTCACTGATGAAGAGCTGCATCTCGACTGAACTTTGGGCTGCATATAATGCATCTCGTACCACTTATCATAAATCAGCTTCCTACCCGTTCTGTATGTCTACAACGTTTACCACCCGTTCTGTATGTTTACAACTTTACCTCCAGTACTGTATGTCTACAACGCATCTTGTCTACAACTTCGACCTAGCCACAAATCAGCACCGAGTAAATGAAGGTTTAAAAAATATAACTCATTACTCACTGTAGTGAGTGACAGAGAGCGCATTTTCTCGTCGACGAAAACTTGAGGTCACGAACAGACGGACGGACAGACGGACAGACAGACAGACGGACGGACGGGCATGGCGAGCACAATAGTGCATTTTTTCCATAAATGAGAAAATGCGCTAAAAATGCTATAAAATCTTAACCATGATAGTAAGAAAATTTTTAATTAGGGAGGAATGTAGGATCGATGACCAAAAAGATGGGGTCGGGAAATCAGATGATCCAACAGCATGCTGAGCGCATGGGTCGTTTATGAGCCTTTCAATTACATTCATTTTTAAAAACTGCGCAAATTAAATTAATACCAAATAAATTAAATAAATCAAAATTATAAAAGTTCATTATTGAAGCAGTGGATTCTTACCTCAAATGATGAACGAGAAACTTCAGCAAAACGTTCGGGAAAGTTTTACGGTGAAGTTTTACAACCTCACTGATGAAGTGCTGCCTCTCGACTGAACTCTGGGCTGCATATAATGCATCTCGTACCACTTATCATAAATCAGCTTCCATACTTCACTTGGATAATGACATCAAGAGGACTGCAATTGACAACGGGTTCGTTGCACTCGAATACGGTCAAAAAATTTTAGGGTAGCATATGTAAACTAAGAATCCCATGCGTTCATCATGTTACGTGAAAACTTTTCTTACTTGATACACTGGCAGGTCAGATTATTTGAAGAAATTTCAAATCAAGATTGTACGAAAACTTAACGATGAAAACTAACCAAAATTGCAGGAGAAGTTTGGCCAGCAGACACGTTAACCTTCCTTGCTGAAGTGCCATCTTCTCATGAACTCTTGACTGCAGATGCTGCATGTCAAGAGTTTCCCATGATAAGGTGCATGCCGAGGATGTGCACCCACAGTGCACAACCCTGAACGATATCCTTGTTTATTAGTTATGCCCATGAGGCCATACACTCAGAAGAATTATCGGGACACATTGTCCAAATTGTTTTCACATAGCACTGAAATATTATTTTAAAATAAATTAAAACAAATTGATTAACAAAGTTTAAAAATGTTATTTGGCTGTAAATGAATCGCTGCTAATTTCTTTTGATAATCATGTTGGTACATGTCATCAAGATAATATCTTACCTCTCAAGAACTGTCTCATGGAAGCATGTCGGAATAATTAATGTAAAGAAAATTGATGCAATTGATGCAACAGATTAAATTTTTCTGCTTGATTTTATGTTGCCTGGCTTAGAAACGTTCTGTTCAAGCAGTTGAACGTAAGTCGGACAAGGGCTTGAACGGTACATCACGTGTGTTATCTCTACAGGGGCAACGCGTACTAATTTGTTTGCTTTAGTCCTTCTTATATAAACAATCTGAAATCATCTTTTATAAACAATCTGAGTATGGCGCTCCTGCAGGGCATGCAATTCATGCTATATTCTGTCACTGAAATATTATTTTAAAATAAATTAAAACAAATGATTAACAAAGTATAAATTCTTGTTTGGCTGTAAAATAAATCGCTGCTAATTTTTTTGATAATCATGTTGGTACATATCATCAAGATAATATCTTACCTCTCAAGAACTGTCTCATGGAAGCATGTCGGAATAATTAATGTAAAGAAAATTGATGCAATTCGTCATACTATGTTGCCTGGCATAGAAACGTTCTGTTCAAGCCGTTGAACGTAAGTCGGACAACGGCGTGAACGGTACATCACGTGTGTTATCTCTACAGGGGCAACGCGTACTAATTTGTTTGCTTTAGTCCTTCTTATATAAACAATCTGAAATCATCTTTTATAAACAATCTGAGTATGGCGCTCCTGCAGGGCATGCAATTCATGCTATATTCTGTGCGTTGTCACAGATCTTGCGACCACCATTATATCTATAAGGAATGTTTTGCCGATATCTGATAACGGCTCTATAAGTTTCATTACTTACTTCATTATTAAATCTGATACATTACATTTATCAAGTATCTACAGTGAGTGCAAAAAAGTATCCGACACGAAGGAAAAACTTTATTTAATTAAAGCTTATTCAACAAAATAACATAAGCAAACACTATTCTAATGTAAATGTACATGGGAAATACAAATAGCGTATCAAAACAACAATAGCATTAAATGTTGTTCTGATAATTACAATTTTGTAAAAGTCAAGGTTTAAAAAATATCCAACACATAGTAAATAAAATGACTCAATACTTCGTCATGTGACCTCTAGCAGCCAAAACTGCTTCCAACCTATTGGAATACTTGATCACGAGATTAACACATATGCTAAAACGAATTTGAGCCCACTCCTCCTTGCACATTGCTTTCAATTGCATAAGAATTATAGGATCTCTATCCTGTTCCCTCAATTTCAATTCCCGCCACAGATTTTCAATGGGATTGAGGTCTGGCATTGACTTGGCCATTCCAATAACTCAATGTCCCTCTCCTGAAACCGTGCAAGAGTTGCCCTAGCTGTGTGCGCCTAAGGTCATTCTCCTGTTGAAATATCCAACTGTAGCGGTCTAGTTTAATATTTAAGATTTTGTATTAAGAAATGAAAATATATGCTGCCACCATATGCTGCCACCTCCAAACTTCACTCTTGATACGGCATTTTCGGGTGAAACGCAGAGTTCTTCTGTCGCCAAACACGACTGACAAAGTTCCGATCCACCAACTCAATTTTAGTCTCATATGACCATAATATTTTATCCCAAAAGCTTGAAGCCTTACTCACATGTTCTTTAGCAAAGTTCTGGTGGTTCTTTACGTGAATTTCCTTCAAGATCTTGAAGGAGTTTTTCTTGGTGACCGGGAGTGTATTCCTAGCTCTCTCTTGAAGAACTGTCCTAATTGTATTCCTGCAAACATTTATCCCACTTGATTGCAAATCTTTCTGCAGTTCAGTTCAGTCGAGGATTATTCTGTATTTTTCGAACCAAACTCCTAGCTGAACGGTCAGAATTGTTTGTATGACGCCCGCAACTAGGGTGACTATTCGATCGAAAGATGGAACATTTCCACCTCCGAACAGTATCACCAACTGTCGAAATTGGAATATTCAAAACAGATTAAATTTTTCTACATCCCAAACCATCTCTGTGTAGCTGAATAATTGATTTTTTAGTTGATTCAGGAACTTCTTTAGTTTTAGGCATTGTTGAAGAGCGTAAAATTTAGGGCACCTTCTAATGGCGATGCCGGGTAATGAATAACTGCAGTCAAAAAGATTCTAGATTCTAGAATATTTCCCGAACATAATGGATGAAAAGTTATTGACGAATCGAATTCATTTTTACGATGTGTTGGATATTTTTTTAACCTTGACTTCTACAAAATTGCAACACATGATGATATTGTTGTTTTGCTTTGATATTTACATTTCCCAAGTAAATTTACATTAGAATAGTGTTTGTATAAGTTATTTTGTTGAATAAGCTTTAATTAAATATAGTATTTCCTGTGTGTCATACTTTTTTGCACCAACTGTATAGAGCAAAGGTTGTTTTTAATATTGACTAATGCATTCATTCAAATATTTCAGCCACGTTTATTACAGAGTAGCCAAAAATGTCCATTTCTCATGCAAATCAAATAAAATATCGAAAAAATACTTGTATACGTGCACCGGTACGTTCGGTGCGTACAGTGCCAACTGATTGTTCGCGGAATCCCAAACGTTCCTCGCCCAAACTTTATTGCCCAGCAACGCGGAGTCTTGCCGTTGCTTTAAACTTTACAATAAATTAACTTAATGAGCATTTTGCAATGCAATGCAAGACATCACAATTGCAGATGGCTCATTGAAACTAAATTGAATCTACTTTCACTGTTGTGTCAGCACTTAATTAATTATCCATAGTTGGCAATTATTACCCGTGAAAGCAATTTCCAATTTTTTACATCGCGTTTGCCCAAACTTTGCAGTTGAAAGCAGGCATAGCAGATGCAATTATACTGGGTGTTTAGCCCATGATTTAATGTGGGCCGGTGTTGCTGATGGGCCGGTGTAATGAGCAGGCATAGTTTCCAGAATCAAATTTGAAATTTTCTTATTCAATTTATTTTACACAGTCTAATCTCCATTCATCAAGCTAATTGCCAACTATCACGTAAGCATTATCTGTCCCAATTGATAGCAGGCTGGTTACATTTAAACTTGCGTCCACAATGTGAGTGACATCACAATGTTCAAGCTAAACTAGGTTCAGGAACATTGGGGATTAGATTATGAAAATCCTCAGAAATTTTTGAACGGTGATATTATTTGACTCTTCGAGAGCCACGTCTAAATCCACTAATTCCGATGTCATTGACTATGTCTTTTTCAAAAAGTTTGCTTGTCACAGATTTAATTATATATAAGCATTCTGTTTGGCCGGGGCAGTTTGAGGTGTGTGGTGTCACTTTAATTGTTACGATGTATGCACAAATCAACTGAATGATTTGTATTTCAAATAGACAGCTGACAAACCAAGCAAGTGTTCCTTTGAGATTAAGCACTGCTTTACTGTAAAATTTGCTAACAATGTCAATGCAACAGTTCTTCAAGGCTATGCTTTGGTTTGTTACTTCGACTTTGGATACTCGCTATATATAAATCTGGTTAACTATACATTCGTAACACGTTTCAACAGTCAACATGAGTTACACCTTCGTTTTCAATCATCGGCTCTGGCAACCAGTAGTAAAATATTCCTTGTTTGAGTTACTTACTTCGGAATTATGTTCGTTTTTTTCACCTTTTGAATTGGGCAGACACACTTTGATCTAAACTCGAAAAAGTACTATGAAATTAAAAAGTACTATGAAATTAAAAAGTACTATGAAATTATAATACCTGAGTTTACCGAAGCATTCGTCACAGCGAACCTTCTTGTCCCGACGCTTCAACCGTAACATGATGCAATGGCGGTGGCCGTGGCACAGCGGGAGTCGGCCCCTATACTTGTTTCGTTGGAACGCGTTACAAAAGCTTCTGAGATAAAAGCAACAATGTTTTATCTCAGAAGAGCAGAAAATGTTTGCTTTAATTTTATTTTTACTTTTTTATATATCATGCGCACACATTACAGTAATTCCATCAGAAAAAGGCCGGAGTGAACAATTTGTTGCTAGATTTCTAGCTATCGGATGGAGTTAAATTCCTCCTCCCTGATGAGCTGGAAATATGCTAAATATGCTAGAGTCGTGAAGTCCCAAAAAGCGAAAGGCAAAAGTTTCATAAACCTATTGGAACAATCGCAGAAGTATTTTTAGAAGAAATTACAAACATTATGGTTGAATTATAGCTATAAAAACAAATATCTAGATAGCCAGTTTGCATAAGTGCCGAGGTGAGAGTATGGCAATATTAGCAATAACTCAATGAATAAGATGAGAATATACGATACGTTTACACAAGAATATTCAAGGCATTTGCAATATGCCCTAAAAAAATTCAAATTGCCGAAAAAGTTTACTAATAAAAACTCGTTACCAAGTGGAACTTGGCGGCTATGAAACGAGCGTGCCACCTATTAAGATCAGCGCGACTCCATAACTACCGCCATGCAGACGCAAGTCCGCAGCAACAGAGTGAGGCAGACGTGAGCATTTGCCAGCAGCAACCGACGACTCGTTTGCTAGCTTTATGGTCATAGCCTTGATCATGACATTCACTGGCAAGTGAATTTCATGTTGGTTTGGCTATGCTAGGCAAATTTTGGCATGAACTTTGTGTATATTTTACATCAACACTAAGTGCATACAATGAATTTTTTGTGTGAAAGCTGTCCTAAGTTCTAATTCCATGGAAGTATTCGCAAGGAAATTGTCGTATTCAAATAATTATTGTCCTAAAAAAATGATTTATTTAAGACAACGTCCTCATAATCGCATTCATACTTCAAGACACTATCCAAATAAGAATAATTCAGCTGGCCCCGATTGATTGTGAAACTCTCATACGCTGCTGTGAAAATCCAACCTGGAATATATTGAATGTGCTGTAATAAGATAGTTTTGTACAATGGACAATGATCAACGATAATTATGATTCTTAATCAAGAATGTGGAGCCACATTTTTCTTCTCATCGTACACCATACAGTCAGCGCACTGATTCTCTCATTTTTGTCTCTTTTTATTCAAATTCATTCCATATATGATGTTTCCCTTCCAAAACATGCAATTATTCTGCACCATGAGTTGTAGAAATGAGTTTAAATATTAAAGAATATACGTCACGTTACAGAAACGCACTCCATCCATCACGAGACATCAAGGTTAATAATATTAATTATTGATGGGGAGAAATTCAAGGTGGTCATTCCTTGATACATTATTAACATTAATTCGAGAACGACTGGCGCTAAGATTTATAGTCGTTTTCAGCATTTTTATTATTATTTTGCATCCCACATTAAATTGCGCTGTATTTCTGTCTTTGTATCAAGCGAAACTCATTGATTGTTACCCTAGATGAAATAACCAAATAATTATTCGAAGACGTGTTTCAAGCCTTTCATTTAATATAGCCCGTTTTTCATTTAATAGCCCCATTTTTTAATAGCAGTTCTCAAATCAGTGAATATACAAACAAAACTAGAAATTATCTGCAGGTACTTCGCTAAGTTTTTAGGTGTCACGAACGAAGCAATGACTCTTCAAAAATGTTCAAACATTCCAGACACTGTGATCAAATAATATTGGCCACAAGCCGTTTTTAGATATTATTCCTCACCTAGCATCGCGTTCAAAACTGATTGTCTTAGGTATACATTAATCATAAAATAATTTATAAAAATGACAGAGCTAAGACTTCTAAATTTACAACGAACATTTTCGTAAAACTACGTAGGATGTTTAGAATCCAATATCTGAATGTGGCATTTCATATGTTTACGTATAAAGGGAATGTTTCATCTTCAAACACTTTCTTTATATAGGAAGTTTTGTTATCAAGTCACTCCTGGATGAACAGATTTCTCATTTTATAATCGAATCCCATTTGAAGGACGAACTTTTGTACGAAATGCTGGCAGTTGTTGAACAAGACGTGAAATTGGCTGTTAATTATCGCATTGAACTCGTTTTTCAGGACTGAGATGAGATCTTCTACGGTGTCCAGCTCGTTGCTCACGCCAAGACTCTCTGAGCGTCTTGTCTGCAGCAGTGAGCAACCTTTCACACGGTCTTTTTTCATTGATTTGTTAATAACTGCATCCGCATGACGGCTCCTTTGTACAAAAATACCCTCGGCATATCTCTCAAAAGACCAATAAGCTCGCCCAATGCGTATGGTTACAAACATATGAAAAGCATCGAAGATAAGGCTGAAGACGCTGTTCTCTGCTGGAGACTTCTGGCTGCTCTCTAGAGGAACTTTGTACACATCAACAGCACCCAGATCTTCACCGTCCACCTCGGCGCAACGCAACATCGTTGCCCACAGCTGATCTGGCGATATTTTGTACACTAGTCCCAGTTCTTGCTCTGTTCTCGGGTCGAAGAAGATCGTCGAAGAAGAACCTGAGAAAATATCAAAAGGAATGAGCGTCTAAACTTGTTGAGAGTCTGAACTTGTTGAGCGTCTGAACTTGTTGAGCGTCTGAACTTGTTGATGCTTAACCGCCCGGCCTCCTTGCCGATTCTGACCAGAAACTGGCGCACAGAGCTGGGATCGAACCCGCGCCTCTCTGCGCCAATCTTGGTACTGTGAACTGTAACCACTGGGCTTGTTGAGCTTCTGAACTTGTTAATCGTCTGAACTTGATGAGAGTCTGAACTTGTTGAGCGTCTGAACTTGTTGAGCGTCTGAACTTGTTGAGCGTCTGAACTTGTTGAGCGTCTGAACTTGTTGAGAGTCTGAACTTGTTGAGCGTCTGAACTTGTTGAGCATCTGAACTTGTTGAGCGTCTGGACTTGTTGAGAGTCTGAACTTGAAACGTTATTTTAGATATACTGTTACGCATCTAGAATTAACTGTTGGAAAATTAGTTGACAATAAGGAAGAAGGAGCTGAGCGACGGGGAGCGCTGAGCCCCCTTCTTTTATTTGACGGTAATTTTGAAGAGCGTGCGGCGGAGTAAAATAAACAAATTACTCGTAAATTGTTCGATGAATTTCTGACAGAATTTATAATTTCTATAAATACTGACGATCGCACTATTAGGAATTAAAATTTCAAGGCCTTCATTTTACATTCGTTATTAAACAACGAAATTTTCGCAATTCAATGTTCAATACGCGTTGCAAACAATCATAGGCCCAAAATGAGATGCCGGTTATAGGTTTTAAAATTCTAGCAACCAAGTAGACCAAGTAATAATTTCATAATTTCATTCAGTGACATAATTTCATTTAAGAACTCACCTACACCAATTAAGAGCGCTGCTCGACGAGATGCTCTTCCATTTTCCATCAACAATAAAACTGAAGCCTCTGATGCCGTCGTAAAACTTACGTCTTGCTGAGCGTTTTGAGAGCAGCTGCGATGAATTCCAAAGAGACATCATCTTGGAGGCAGCGTTTACTTCAGTTAGGCCTGTAATATAATGAATAAGATTAATGTTATGTGGAGCCTCAAATTTAACTTGAAAGGGAGACGATCATTAATATGTATATTGGTTATTAATAATATAATATCAATATGCTTCAGTTAGGCCTGTAATTTAATGAATGAGATCAATGTCAAGTGGATCCTCAAATTTAACTTGAAAGGGAGATTATTATTGATATATATATTAGTTATTAATAATATTATATCAATATGCCTCAGTTGGGCCTGAAATATATTGAATGAGATCAATGTTATGTGGAGCTCCACAGGTAACTTGAAAATGAGAGGATTATTGATATGCATATCTATTATAAATAATATAATATTAATATGCCTTAGTTTGGCCTGTTGTACAATGCATGAGATCAATGTTATGCAGAGCCTCACAGGTAACTTGAAAGGGAGTTGATCATTAATTTGCATTTAAAAATTTTTTTATTTTAAAATGAGGAATGAGGTAATATTCTGAGGACATGGGATTTCTAGGGATTCATTGAAATTTAAAGCAATATGATAGACGATTTTATGGAGACAAAAATTTAGGAATGATTTAAAGCGAGTCGAAAGAATGACGAATAAATATATTATATTAAAACAGCTTAAGAATAGTTTCAAGCTATGAAGTGGGTCGAGAAAAGACTAGAAATAGAAGACAGAGTGAAATGCATTCATTTTGGGCTGTTACTATTATTAACTATATTCTATACAGGACACTATATCTCAACAGCAAGTTATTGACTAATTTCGCCAAGTCACACAATTTACAAATTTTTCGTGGGTAACTTACGGATGGTAAAGTTTAGGTATATCAAATAATTTTTCATTATAGTAACAATGTATAACAGTGACATTTTTGTCTATCTATATAAACAATGATACCTACATAAATGTTAGTAATAATTTTGAAAGCGGTAGAATGCCAATACGGCTCGTTGAATAGGGTAATTTTGATGGGAAAGTTTGGGAGCCGCAGCTTTGTTTTCGTTTTCAAAATGCCACTGAAACGAGCCAAAACAGGGGAAGATGACAAAGAATTTCTTCGATGATCGATTTTACAAAATTATATCGCACAAGGTATGCGATTTAAAAATTTTTAATAATAGATGATGTAATCATCATAGTTATTTGTAGCCGTAATAGTAGTAATCTACAAGATTGTCATGGTATTTACCGTTGTTGAAGTTATAGAAATGTAACGAATGCAGTGAGTTACTCGTATAATGAGTATTCTGTTGAAGCCCAAAATTCATTAATTGAAACACAAAACTTCCTGCAAATAAACATAAGACTATTTCAAGAAATTCATCAAGATTGCACAAAAACTTAACGAGGAACTCTCACCAAAATCGCAGGAGAAGTTTGGCCAGCAGACACGTTAACCTTCCTTGCTGAAGTGCAACCTGCGACTGAACTCTTGACTGCAGATGCTGCAGGATATATAAGGTGCAAGCTGAGGTTGTGCACTCACAGTGCACAACCCTGAACTTTTGTTTCGGCGCCTCCCTCGAGTTGTGCATACACGACATATACTAAGAGAAATTAATGGGACATATTGTCCATATTGTTACGCACTCGATCCTTCACATAGCACTGATACACCGGTACAGAGGGTAAACTTGTATCTGGATGACCTAAAAGAGTGAAAAAAAGTGAGTGGCCATCAGAACAAATCTTGCTCATACATCAGAGTGTAGAAAAATGTAACCTAGATGTTTAATACTCGGCGTTTTGCATTGCTTTTCGTTCCTCAATCATTCTTGCATCGAGATTTTATTGAGATTAATGCTAGCTTTGTACGCGAGAAATCGGGGTGGAAAAGTTTTAAAATATTGTTTGAATTTAAAATAAATCGTTGCTAATATATTTTTATAATCATATTAGTACTTATATTATTAGTCTGCTTATATGGAGGTTGATTCCGAAACGTTTTCAATACCGATATGGTGAATTTTATTGGCGTTTTCTTTGCTTTTAAATTCCTTATAATCATATTGGCACAAAATATCATTAAAGTCTATTTTTCCGCTCAAGAACTTCCACATTGAGTTATGCAGGAATAATTCGTGTAAACAGAAGTGGTGCAATCGGCCAAACTCGCGCGTTTGCCTGGCATATAAACGTTCCGTTCAAGCCGTTCACATGTGTAGGGGACAAAAGCATCTCTATAAGGCAACGCGTACTAATTTATATAATTGTTTGCTTTAGACTTTCTGAAAACGAACTTAAATAAACAATCTTAGTATGGCGGTATTCGGCGTGGAATTCATGCTATTCTGATCATTGCCACAGATCTTGCGACCACCATTATAACTATAATGATTTTTTTGCATATGATATCCAATAATGGCTCTAAAATATTTTATTTACTTACTTCATTATCAAATCCGCTACATTTCTCATGTACCTTTAGAATAGATCGAGCATAGACATCTTTCAATATTGAACGAATGCATTACTTCAAATATTTTCACCCCGAACACGTTTCTTACAGGGTAGCCAAATATGAACCCAGTCTTCCGCTTATGAAATAAAATCTCAGCAAAAAATCTTTGTATGCCTACACCGGCCGGCACGTTCAGTGCGTCCGCTGCCAACTAATCGTTCGCGGAATCCCGAACGTTCCTCGCACTAACTTTATTGCTGAGCAACGCTCAGGCTTGCCGTTGTTTTGAAATTTACAATAAATAAACTATTTAGGTGGGCCAAACGAATGTGTTACATTGCAATGCAATGTAACACATCAATAACTTCACACTTTAAGAATTTCAATGCGTGCAATTAATGACCAGAGAATGAATTATAATTTTTCAAGAAGTCGAAACACTCTTTAGATGACGGAAGCAACCGAGATAACTTGCACTCAGTTTAAAAGAGTCGAATTAATATTATGACATTGGTAGATAAAAAGGCAGATTTAGCAAATTATAATAATATATTAACGACGTTTCGATTTTAGCAAAATTCATTTTCAAGTTAAGAGAAGCATTGAATAGTGAAATTTTGTTGGACATGAGTATATAATACACGTAAATATGTAGGATACAACACAAAAATAGCGAGCCAGAAAGTCTCTCTGCAAACAATCTCAAATTTTTAGACAAATCCGGTAGCTTGGAAGTAGATAGCTGTACGCGGTCCAGTCCTAAGTGATGAAGGTTCCAGCAATCGTTGGTCGGTTAATGTTATGCACCTCTGCATGACGATGGTGGTGGATTGCTATTATTCCATTGTAGTCCAAATGATGACAACAACGTCACAGTCCAGACCATTCGCAAAAATGGCCCCTGCCAAAAAGAGGGAGTTTTCCAAGAGGCCAGCGTAGTTTATAAATTTTCCTCCAAAGAAGATTGCAAATTTCTTCGTCATTTGGACTACATTTGAGTAATTGGACTAACAACCACGGCATTGCGACCGTCTCACCTGCCATCAGCAACCTGGAGGGCAGAGAAACCCCCTGAGACAAACTCACAAGACTGTCGCTCGCACCGTACGTGCTGGAGGAACCCACCAGCATCATCATACAGAGGTGCACAACATTAACCGACCTACGATTGCTGGAACCTTCATTACTTAGGATTGGACCCCAGCTATCCATTTCCAAACTACAGGATTTGTCTAAGAATTTGAGATTTTTTGCGAAGAGACTTTCTGGCTCGAAATTTGTGTTGTATCCTATTTACGTACATTATGTACTTACGTCCAACAAAATTCTACTATTCAATGCATACTCACCGAGAGTGGCCATTATCATCATCCACCATTATCATCATCCCCCCTTTATTCACTATATTAATTAAGAAAAACACAAAAAATATATAAAGAAAAAAAGCGAGAACGCATGTACATATGTAAATAGACTACCACCAACCTAGTGGCACCGCACACACACACACATATTCAATACTTCTCTTAACTTGACAATGAATGTTGCTATATTGGAAACGGCGTTAATATAATATTATTACTTGCTAAATCTGCCTTTTGGTTTACCAACTTCATCTAAAGAATGGTTAGACTCCTTGAAAATTATAATGCCTTCCCTGGTCATTAATTGTACGCATATAAACAAGAAAATTATTTCATCTTATAATAACTTGAAGAATTGCGGCAACTTTAATGCAATAGAACGATAAATAAAAGTTGATGGCAGACGCTAGTAACATTAGGCAACTGAGGGGCAGGAAGGGAGTAGGGCTTGAACGGTACATCACGTGTGTTATCTCTACAGGGGCAACGCGTACTAATTTGTTTGCTTTAGTCCTTCTTATATAAACAATCTGAAATCATCTTTTATAAACAATCTGAGTATGGCGCTCCTGCAGGGCATGCAATTCATGCTATATTCTGATCGAGCGTTGTGAAAAAACTCTTGCGACCACCATTATATCTATAAGGAATGTTTTGCCGATATCAGATAACGGCTCTATAAGTTTCATTACTTACTTCATTATTAAATCTGATACATTTCTCAAGTATCTACAGTGAGTGCAAAAAAGTATCCGACACGAAGGAAAAACTTTATTTAATTAAAGCTTATTCAACAAAATAACATAAGCAAACACTATTCTAATGTAAATGTACATGGGAAATACGAATAGCGTATCAAAACAACAATAGCATTAAATGTTGTTCTGATAATTATAATTTTGTAAAAGTCAAGGTTTAAAAAATATCCAACACATAGTAAACAAAATGACTCAATACTTCGTCATGTGACCTCCAGCAGCCAAAACTGCTTCCAACCTATTGTAATACTTGATCACGAGATTAACACATATGCTAATACGAATTTGAGCCCACTCTTCCTTGCATACTGCTTTCAATTGCATAAGAATTATAGGATCTCTCTCCTGTACCCTCAATTTCAATTCCCGCCACAGATTTTCAATCGGATTGAGGTCTGGGATTGACTTGGCCATTCCAATAACTCAATGTCCCTCTCCTGAAACCATGCAAGAGTTGACCTAGCCGTATGCCTAGGGTCATTGTCTTGTTGGAATATCCAACCTCGACAAAGTTGCAATTTTTCGGCTGACTTCACGAGACATCTCTCAGGAATGCCCCGTAACATTTCGGAGTTCATTCTTCCTTCTATGGTTCCCAATTAGTCAGGGCCTGTAGAAGTGAAGCATCCCCAAAGCCTCATGCTGCCACTTCCAAAACTTCACTGTTGGGACGGCATTCTCGGGGGAATGTAGAGTTCTTCTGTCTCCAAACACGACTGACAAAGTTCTGAACAACCAACTCAATTTTAGTCTCAAGTAATAATGTCACTAGATTGCTTGAATCGCAGATTCACTAGAAATTTAAATGCGAAAAAAACTCCACAAAAATTCAGCATTTCTCTATTGAAAACGTTTCGGAGACCAGCTCAACCTCCACTAACCAGTATACAGTAGACAATTTTTATACTTTTATTGACCGCTTGAAAGATTTTACTGATGTTCAGGACTTAACAATAGCATTAAAAAAATGGAAAATTTATTTACAAATATACCGCTTTTTGAAACTACTGAGATCTGTCTAAATACTTTGTTTAAAGATATTCATGATACTGTTATTGGTTTGAACACAAATTTTTTAAATCCCTACTGGAATTATCAGTTCTAAGTTAGATTTCCATATTTGCTGGTAAATTTTACAGACAGATTGACGGTTTGGGCATGGGTCTTCCCCTCGGCCCAACCTTTGCGAATATTTTCATGTGTTTTCACGAGGTGTCATGGCTGACCAATTGTCCTCCCGATTTTAAACCAATTTTTTATAACAGATATGTCGATGACAACTTTCTTATTTTCAAGCATCCCTCTCATGTAAAACTTTTCTTCGATTACCTAAACTTGCAACATAATTCTATTAAATTCACAATGGAACTTGAATCGAACAATAGTTTGTCCTTTCTAGACTGCAATATTACTAAATNAATTTACAATAAATAAACTATTTAGGTGGGCCAAACGAATGTGTTACATTGCAATGCAATGTAACACATCAATAACTTCACACTTTAAGAATTTCAATGCGTGCAATTAATGACCAGAGAATGAATTATAATTTTCAAGAAGTCGAAACATTCTTTAGATGACGGAAGCAACCGAGATAACTTGCACTCAGTTTAAAAGAGTCGAATTAATATTATGACATTGGTAGATAAAAAAGCAGATTTAACAAGTAATAATAATACATTAGCGACGTTTCGAATTTAACAAAATTTATTTTCAAGTTAAGAGAAGCATTGAATAGTGAAATTTTATTGGACATAAGTACATAATACACGTAATGTATGTAGGATACATCACTTAAAATTCGAGCCAGGAAGTCTCTCCGCAAGCAATATCAAATTTTTAGACAAATCTGGTGGTTTGGAAATAGATAGCTGGGGTCCAATCCTAAGTGATGAAGGGTCCAGCAATCGTTGGTCGGTTAATGTTGTGCACCTCTGCATGATGATGCTGGTGGGTTCCTCCAGCACGGTGCGAGCGACAGTCTTGTGAGTTTGTCTCAGGGGGCTTCTCGGCCCTCCAGGTTGAAGATGGCAGGTGAGACGGTCTCAAGGCCGTGGTTGTTCTATAGTCCAATTACTCCCATGTAGTTTAAATGATGAAGAAGTTTACTACCTTCTTTAAAACAAAATTAAAAACTTCGCCGGCGTCTTGGAGAACTTCCGCTTTTTGGCAGGGGCCATTGTTTCGTATAGTCCGGACTTTGACGTTGCCGTTATCATTTGAATTACATTGGAGGAATTGTACTAACAACTGCATGGGACATTAAACATCACATGCAAGAATCTTCATCTCAATATCATTGATGATTTCAATATGCTTGGCGACACTCTTGGCAACAATGCCAAACTCCGGACTATACGAAACAATGGCCCCTGCCAAAAAGCGGGAGCTCTCCAAGAGGCCGGTGCAGTTTATAAATTTTGCTTCAAAGAAGGTTGTAAACTTCTTCATCCTTTGGACTACATTGAAATACATACTTGCACTAACAACCACGACATTGCGACCGTCTCAGCTGCCATCTGCAACCTGGAGGGCAGAGAAGCCCCCTGAGACAAACTCACAAGACTGTCGCTCGCACCGTGCTGGAGGAACCCACCATCATCATCATGCAGAGGTGCACAACATTAACCGACCTACGATTGCTGGAACCTTCATCCCTTAGGATTGGACCCCAGCTATCCGTTTGCAAACTACCGGATTTGTCTAAAAATTTGAGATTGTTTGCGAAGAGACTTTCTGGCTCGAAATTTTTGTGTTGTATCCTATTTACGTGTATTATGTACTTACGTCCAACAAAATTTTGCTATTCAATGCATACTCACCGAGAGTGACATACAGTAAGGACGCGACCAAAAACTTAGACAGAATATACCAGCCAACCAACCCTCTACCTCTATCCGAGTCTCGAGCGACTTACCTATCGCCTTCATCTTCATCATCATCAATCACCATTATTATCATCCCCCTTTATTCATCATATTAATTAAGAAGAACACAAAAATGTATAAAGAAAAAAAAGCCAGAACGCATGTACATATTTAAATAGAGTACCACCAACCAACGGCTTTCCATCCCCCCTCCCTCAGCCCAAACAGCCCCAACACCCTATAGCCAACCCAAATTACCCAATTATGCGCAATGCGCCTTTCATCTCCTACTGTCTTTTCCATTTCTCCTTCTTCTTTCTGGCCACTCTGCGCCACCTCTTGTTCTTTTCCACTCTTTCCTAGTAGCACCGCACACACACACATATTCAATACTTCTCTTAACTTGACAATGAATGTTGCTATATTCGAAACGGCGTTAATGTAATATTATTACTTGCTAAATCTGCCTTTTGGTTTACCAACTTCATCTAAAGAATTGTTAGACTCCTTGAAAATTATAATGCATTCCCTGGTCATTAATTGTACGCATATAAACAAGAAAATTATTCCATCTTATAATAACTTAAAGAATTGCGGCAACTTTAATGCAATACAACGATAAATAAAAGTTGATGGCAGACGCTAGTAACATTAGGCAACTGAGGGGCAGGAAGGGAGGGTAGGACAGGAAAAGGGGGCACTAGCTTATATAGGCAAGTGTAAACAAACAATGAATGATAAGAGTTACTTAAATAACCACACAGATATCGGTAAGGGAGAAATATGAAATGAGTAGAAAAATAGGATGAGCTGCAAGATAATTTCCAAAACATTCATGAATTGGTATAAAAAATCTCAAGTAAACGTCGGATCATTAATATGTAATTGTAACTGAGATTATTACGAAATAGAAAAGAGAAAAAATTTAACTCAATACGTACTCACTGCAGGGAGTGACAGAGAGCGCATTTTCTCATCGACGAAAACGTGAAGTCACGGACAGACAGTCTGACAGACGGACAGACGGACATGGCGAGCACAATAAGTCATTTTTTCGCTTTCTAAGAAAATGCGCTAAAAAGACGCAAAAAGTCGTCAGCAGAAACTTCCATTTAACCGGATGCGTGCTGATACATCACTGAATACCTGACAGTAGCCGTGTTGTCAACTTATTGCACGAGTTTCAAGCAAAAATTTTACACCTTTATGCGAGAAATCCGCTAGATATTTTGTAGCTGTAGCTGATTTTCAAGCAGAATATATCAATTGTAAAACACTTTTGTATTAACATAAAATTTAATGATTATCCTCCAACGGTGGTGTCTCTTACTATATATATATATGTCTCCGTCAAAAAGTTTGCTTATCCCATGCAGATATAGTAATTTCTGAGCATTCTATTTGGCCGGTGCAGTTTGAGGTGCGATGTTTCACTTTAATTATTACGATGTATGCACAAATCAACTAAATGGTGAATGAAACCAAGCAAGTATTCCTTTGAGATTAGCCACTGCTATTCTTAAAAATTTGCTAATAATGTCAATGCAACAGTTTTTCCTAGTTTTGCATTGGTTTGTTACTTGGCTACATATTAACTCGGCTATCTAGCATTCATAACACGCTTCAACTGTTAACATTAAGTAAAACCTCCGTTTTCAATCATCGGCTCCGGCAACCAAAAGTAAAATATTATACGTTTTATATACTCAACAAAAGTTTGATAGACCTATTACCTTCTCAGACAAACATTTCGGAGAAATTATAAACATTGTTGTTGAATTATAGGAAGAACAAATATCTTGATGACAAGTTTTGCATCGGTGCCGAGTTAAGCTTATGCCCCTCGGGTGGTTACGATGAGCGCACGGTTTCTCTCACATTTGTCTTTTTATTAATCAAATTCATTGATTTTTTTCCCTTCCGAAACGTGCACTTTTACTGCACCATGAGTTTCATAAATGAGTTTAAATATTAACCAATGGATATTGTTGCGACTAAAATATAAAAATGGTTGAAATTGTCATTTAAAGTGTTTTGCATTATTATTTCATCAGCATATCTATCAACACCTGCATGCTCTCCACGTACGGTTTTCGACTGCATTGAAATTTGACATTAAAATTTGATTACCCTTGAAGTGACGTTGGTTTCAATGATATCAACTCGTATGCAACACAAAATTGTTGCTCTTACTTTATTTTAAGCTTTATATGACAAATGCGTATAATTATAGTTAATCCACCAAAAAATGTCCACGATGAACAATTTGTAGCTAGATTCATAGCTATGTCCTGGAATTAATTTTTTCCCGCCTGATGAGATGAAAATACGCTAAATCTAGAGAACGTTTAGATTTAGGACCGAAGTGCCAAGTCCCAAGATGCTAAAGTTTCATAGACCTATTACCGTCTCAGACTAACACCTAGAAGAAATTATAAGCATTATTGTTGAATTATAGGAACAAAAAATATTTTGATGATAAGTTTGCATAGGTGCGAGGTAAGCGTGTGACCCTGGAGTGAGAATATTAGCAATATATCAATGAATAAGATGAGAACATACGATGCGTTCACACAAGAATATTCAAAACATTGCAAACTCATAGTCATAGGCTTACTTTCCAAAAAAGATTTCCTTATTCATAAATAGGAAAATGTGTCAACTCTCCTTTTACAATGCTATCCAAAATCTATCTGATGAGTTCTCATCAATCAAAGTGTCACCTTTTGCAATATGCACGAAAAACTGTTTCGAATTACCGAGAAAAATTACCAATAACAAACTCGTCACCATATAAAAAAATATAATAAATATAACTCGTCACCATATAAGTCTTTTAATATAATGACGGTCAACAAAAACAACGATTTTCAATCAAGTATGTGGAGTCACATTATTTTTTCATTGTACACCTTACGATGAGCGCACTGATTATGTCGTATTTGTCTTTTTATTATTCAAATTCATTGATATTTCCGTTCCAAAGCGTGCACTTACACTGCACCATGAGTTGTAGAATTGAGTTTATAAATTGAAGAATGGAGATTTTTGCGAATAGAATAAAAAAAAATGACAGAAATTGTCATTTAAAGTATTTTGCATTATTATTTCGTCAGCATATCTACCAACACCTGCATGCTCAACACCTGCACGTACGGTTTTCGACTGCATTGAAATTTGACA